>NC_056741.1:16330015-16380015 GCF_019279795.1 Protopterus annectens | reverse complement strand
ATGTCATACCTGGGTTGTGTCCAGAGTTTGGATATTTCATATGTCATACCTGGGTTGTGTCCAGAGTTTGGCTATTTCATATGTCATTGTTTATCACGTACATGATTATTCTTTCTATGGCTTTGCTTATGAGACTAATCAAACTTATGGGTCTGTAATTTCCTGGGTTCGTTTGTCCCCCTTTAGTGATGAATATTGCCATTCTCCATTCCCCAGGGACAAAGCCAGCCTGGAGGCTGTTGTTAAACAGAGATCCTTGTGGGCCTGATTGTTCATGTTTCAAGCTATTTAAGAGGCATCCTGGGGTATTGTGGGGACCCATCAAAGCCTTGTTTTGAGCTTTAGAGAGCGCAGTGGCGACCTGTTCTTTTGTGATAACTGGTAGAGGACTGATGGAGGGTATTTCTTGGGGGGGGGGGGGTAAACTGAGGTAATGGAGAAGTGAAATTTGACCTGAATTTATGGGGCAGCATATTTGCTATATCGTCTGGCTGGGTATAGGTGATGCCATCTACAAGTAACTCTGCACATTGTTGGGTGCTGCCCTTAAGATTGCCTATATGACTGAAAACTGTCTTATGATTATCCTTAGTTTTGGAGGCTATTTCTGCTTCCAAATTCACTTTTGAAGAGTTGACTATGTCTCCTGATTTGCTTGTTCAGATGAATGATGGAGTTTTTGCTCTGTTGTGTACATTCTGTCTTACTGCTAGACAGGATATTTTTTCTTTTGTTGTATAACTTATTTATACCAGGGGTCCACCAGTGTAGCTTGTTTTTGCGGTTTGTCCTAGGCTTATTTTGGTCTGGTAGTGCCATTTTTATGTAGTTGTTTATATGGTTGTACAGGGCTTTTGAGTACAACTATGCATAGGCTTTCTGTGTTTTCTCAGTTTGGGGGAGCTTAGAAATTAGTTATGCCTTTGCTTAATAGGTGGTAGTTTACCTTAGAAAAGTTCTTAAAGGTTTTGGGTTTCAGTGGGAGTTCTAGTTTTATATTAACTGCTTTGTGATCTGATGTAACCAGTGAGGACGTTACACTTGGGGGGGGGGGGTGCAACACTTTCCTTTATTTGTATCAGATCTAGCATATTTGTACCCTCAGTGGGAATGCAGACAAGCTGCTCAAGGGCATTTGTACTGCCAAAGTCTAGAACTATTTCAGCTTGCATATTACTGGTCATGTAAGCTTCCCAGTTAATTGGGGGGTAGTTTAAATCACCCATGACTATGGTATTGGGCTGAATGATAAGGGATTCTAATTCAAGTATGAGGTATGCTTTTTCTGGTTCATGGTGGTGGACCTGTAGCTAGCAAGGATATGGTAAGATATTTTTCCTATGATTAATTAGACATGGAGTAGCTCAAGTGTGTCATATTGTTTGACCAGTCTTGAGGTCTGCTGATTCTCTTTCCAAATAGATACACCTCCACCTTTTGTCCTTTCATGTGCAGTGGGTGGTCAGAATGTGTGAAAGGCATTATATCCTTGCACTGATGGGGTGCTTTTCATGGCTTTGAAGCATGTTTCAGTAACTGCTCAGATGTCAGCATTCTCCAAGGTGAGGAGTGCTTGAAGGGAGTGCAGTTTCTTGTTGGCTCCTAGTATTGATCACCAATACCTTTAACTTATCATAAGTACATTTTGCTATGTTTGAAAGTTTATCTGTTTGGCAATGCTTACAAAAATGCATTATGGGGTAGATGATGTTTTGGCCAATATCCAAAAGCCTAGTGGCGACAGGTGAAGATCCCCCCCCCCAGGCCAAGCAGCATGGCTTTTTAGTCATGTTCTCCCAGGCTGACAAATAATGGACCCCTTGGAGTGACACCAGTAACTAAGCCAATTAATAGTCAATCATTTTCTGTTGGTGTTGTGACATCATCCTTGGAGATGGTAGAATGCTGCTCAATGCTAGGCTCATACCCACCTGCAACACATATTCTGAGAGCTCAGTCATGTCTCCATCTTCATATAGCCAAGGAAGGTACATCTCAGGTCATTTATGCACATATGGACTATGTCTGAGACTTGGGGTTTAGTGACCTAAGTGCTTGTGTGATCTAGCAAATCCTGGCCCCTGACAGGCAACTAACTGCAACATTCTCCTTACTCAGCCTGATGAGAGGAACATCAGTGTATCTTGCAATGGAGTCTCTTATGACCAACATACTGGGTTGTGTGGTGTTACGCCTTATGGGCTTGGTAGTTAAGACACTATGAGGTGCAGTTTTATGCATTGTAGTAGGAAATTACTTATTTGTATGCACACAGAGTTTCTGAGGATTGCATTTGGGAGTCCTTTGAGATTTGGGTAAGTTTCATATGAGCACTTCCGTATATGTGGGTTTATATATCTGGTCCTTAGTAAGTGTGTGTCACTGACAACCTGTTTGGCATTTTTTGTGTCTGTATGTGAGAGCCTTGCCTCGAGTGACATTGCATAACTACATCTCTCACATGTTGTAGTCATCTGTTTCAGAATTAAGTGGTTGTCAGTAAACATGAGGCAATTGCTACATTGCCTCAGGATGCTCATATCCACCAAACTAATGCAGAGATAGCTAGAAGGTTCCTATCCTTGGTTGTAGGTTCATAATATGTGCTTTGAAAGGGAATAGAATGGGGGGTGTTTGCAACGGGATGAATGATGGGTGCAGTGATGATTGCTCAGTGCGCAAACTAGCTGCGCTTGAGCAGTGATAGTTCTGAGTGCTGTAATAATGTAATCTAAAACTAACTGAATGCAGCAATGCAGATCACTGCACAAGCCTATTAGTATTGGAGTAGCATGGGACTGTGGAAAATTTCAGTGGTAGTTTTTATAGGGAAAAGTACAACTTCTAGTGATTCTGTATATACAGGGCACCACTAACCACCACTGGGTAATGCATAGTGTCGCATAAATGCAAGGCTTATGTAAAAGCAGAAAAAACAAGTTTTAAACTAGGTATGCCCACAAGTCAATCAGGTAAGCACACAAGTTTTCTAACAGTGATTCCCAGTTCAGATAGGTGAAAGTCATTTCCTGCCACAAGAGTGCAGACTTTGACCCTCTCAATGTAAAATGACTGTTTTGGAGCCCAGGTGTTAGGATGCCACAAAACTAGATGCCTAGAAGCACTGAAAACAGCAGATACAATGTACTTAGAGCACTTTGATTGCAGAACAGCAGTACTTACAGCAGTGGAAAAATGCAAATTAAAACTAGGTTAAGTAACTTTTTCAGAATCGCACAATAGGCAAATGTAGGTGGAAGGAATCAAACCCTGCACCTTGGTGTACAGGAAGCAGCTCATTAAAAGTATGTGGGTTTAATCCTCTGACTTACATGGCAACAATTAAATACATTGTGACAGGTACTCATGGTTAAGCAGTCACCCAGTCATTAAATAATTGAATATATGGATAAAAAGAAAGACAAACAGAAATGCAGGGTATTATTATGGGGTCTCCAATCATAACATGCTTATTATCTGTTTGAGACATATGCCAAGAAATTCACCTCAAGAGGTGCTCTGTTTATGTGATTGAAGATCAAAGTAAACCATAACAAAAGAAATGTTTTTATTTGAGTGATGTTGGCTGAAATTGCTTGACCAGATGTCGGGCTCAAATCTTTGAGGCAGAGTTTAGCACTGCCCCATAGTACTATCCGTACAAGTTGGTAGACCAATAAGAGGCTGTAGCCATGGCCAATTTGGAGCTCATTAGGAATTTAACAATGTATCACAAAATGGACAATGAATAAATTAGCCTTACAATTGTCTGTAGGGTTGTAATGAGGAAAATTATGATAATTATACATAACGACCACTAACCTGAACATGTCGTTACCCAGGGATGCATTTGTTGCATTGAGAAGGCATTTGCTCGAAAGTGGGAAAAGCCAGAACAGCTGTTTGAAAATCATCTTACTGAACACAACCATCTTTTCCTGAGTGAGACTGCAGAACAGTAGTAATTGGGAAATTTGCCCTTTTGCCACTGTAGTGCGATCCCGGAGTGGGTATATATATTTAGCAAGGAGGGGTTGCAGGGAGTCTTGCCCCTTGCAAATGCAAAAAAGATGTTTTTTTTTTTTTTAATTTTGATGATCGTTTAGATTTGATCATATGAGGTTCAAATTTGGCACGGGTTTACCCATGAGGTGATATGGTACTCTAGAAGTTAGCGCACAGATTACAACTATGAGCTGTTAACAAACTACTTCCTGCAGTACAGGGATTGATTTCCCACAGCCTTCATTTCTATGTGAGCTTGAGCTAGTCGCTTAAGCAGTGATTTGAGGCAATTGTGAATTTGGGTTATCTCCTTCGTGGTCTTCTAGACTGCATATCTATGCTCTATGCAACTATGAGCAATACTGACACATGTCCTTCTCATTGTCCATATAAAGTACACAGCAAAAGGCCTTGAAATAAGTATGTTTTCTTACTGCTAGTGCAAAGGCATGCAACAGAGCTGAAAACAAAAGACAATACACTATACTTGTGTACTATGACAAAACTGGAGGAATAGCAGCTTAAATTCTCTGTAAAATAATATGTGTGGGCCGGGCTGCATACCTCTCAACCTGTAAGTGCAAGAAGTCTAGACAAAGCCCAAAATAATGGCAGTACAAAGGCCCAAAAATAAGGCCAGGTTTTAAACATTTATCTTATAACTTTTGAAAGTTGGTAGAATAACAGGAGTTGTGTTAGCTTGCATTTTCTGAAGGATATGAAGTCTAAAACTCAGCTGGATGTCATTATCTAGCGACTGACTTCAATCCTCAGTGATTTGCTAGAAAACCACGCAACAAGCAAAACATAAGAGGCAAATATCTGGGCATTCTGCAAACATCTGGAGTGTTGAGATGTATGGTGAGAGGAAATAACTCAGGAAATGAGTGCACTAATGGAAGGGAATGAGTCTTGGCAAAGGAAGTGAAAAGGCATCTTAAGGTACTCGTATCAGGTGCTCTAAAGGAAAGAAAGCAATGTGATAAGAATCAGAGTTTCTGCTGACAGCGGAAACAAGTTTAGAACAATAACAGGTTTGAAACCTGAGTTACAGTAAGTACAGTAAGCTATGCAAACTGTAAAGAAAATGCACAATATACAAAATACAAGAAAGCAAAAACAAACTAACCTTTTCTTCACAGTAGTCCAGGCTTTTAAATATGAGATAAAACATTGTTCTCCCCCATAGTGCCTTTTTTAAACAATGCCAAACTGAAAGTACTTCCGACATAGCAAATCAAAACGTCTTACTGCTCAATGCTAGGAGTCTAAACAAAAAACTCCCCTCCCCACAAGCCCTCTTCACCCTAGAGAAAGCCGACATCTGTGCGGTCATTGAGACATGGTTTAAAGCTACGGAGAGCAAACCAGCAGTGCAAGGCTATAATACCTTCCACACATTTAGACCAGCTACAATAAAGACAGGCACTAAAGGTGCAGGTGTTTCAATTTACATAAAAAATGAATATACTTCAAGGCTGGTCAGCAAGGCAATGCGCTTGAGCTTCTCCACATTTAAATCATCATATCAAAACCCATACCACCCCCTTGCAAGTTATAGGATAGGACCCATCTATGACCCAGGAAACCCATAACATGTATTTAAACTTATTTTGATATATCTTGCGCTTTTAAAATTAGTGGCTGTCCACTTAGATTACTAAAGTTTAATTTACCCCCTTTCTTATCTGAACGCTTAGTGCACACTGCAACTCTTGGGATACTAATCCATTTTTTCCACCTTACCTTTACAATCTGCAACATCTAGTCCAAGACCACCAATTACTAGAGAGCCCACATTCTGCCTGTCAGTGGTCATCTTGGGATTAGGGCTCCTGATGAGTGAAGGAGCAGAGTGCTTTGATATCTGACTGTTTCTGATTGGGCAGAGAGTGTCCGTGTTGGACAATCCTGATTGGTCTGGTTGCTATTCAAGTATCTACCAGGAAAAGGCTACAAAAAGCCTTTAGACCCTTGCGTCATCTGGGATAAGACTGTTGGTCACCAAAGGGCCTGTGGCCTGCTTCTCACCTTGGGACTGGTGATAGTGCTTTGCTTCTGGTGAGATAAAAAGTAAAGAAACATTGTATCCCCACAGCATGAAGCTGTGGTGAGACCAGCACAAGTAGTAGCCACGCAGCAGCCAATCAGATGAATCTTCTCTTTTCATCATTCTTTACAAAACTAATTCGTTCTGTAAAGTAAGCACTGCTTGATTAGCTGCTGTCTAATCTAACTTGAGAACTCAGCACAGCTCCTCGTGGTATCCAGCAGAGTTCCTAGAGCAGCAGAGAAAGGAAAAAGCAACTTTCCAGATTTTAAGTATTTTTTCTTGCATTTTTTGACCGTTTGTGTTATTCGACGACTGTTTCTGTCTATTTTATAGTGGTATTACCTGTTTTTCCTGTTTTTATATGCTTTAATTGTTGGTTGCACTTCTTAGTTTAAGTTTACTTAAAAGTTAAACTACAGGCTAATACACTCAAGTGTACTAGCTTTTGATAGCATTTAATCGAAAAGCAAAGCATTTATTGTGTTTTCTGTTCTGTCTGTGAAAAAAAACTTGAAAAAAAACAAAAAAATATTCTTGTTCTCCTAACTTTCCTGGCTAGTTTGTTCCAGTGATCAGATTTTGTTGATCCCTGGGCTTTGTCTTGGTTCCTGTACTTCTCCATTTTCTTTGTTTGGTCAGGGGGAAGTTTCTTTACTCACCAGTGGGAGTGGGGAGTACTGAGCTGCCTGTTTGTCCTCAGAGGAGTGGTTTAAGACAGTAACTTGTAGTTCAGTGGCCATTTTGGGTCATTTCCTGCCTTTTCCAGCCCCCTGCTATAAAGCATGCTTTAGCGTGCTTTAGTGCGATTTAGCACGGAGTTGCCACTAGAGCAGCATCGGGCAGCACCGGTTTAACAAGGTTAAACTTTTTCTGGCTCCATAAAGTCTGTTCTTCATTTTTTCCCTTAGAACTGCTCTACTAGTAACCTAAACAGTATATCCCTTGACTAAAAAGCGCAGCACTTGTTCCTAAAAGTTTTTTTTTTTTTTTCTCAAAAAAAAAAAAAAAAGCTCAGCACTTGTCACTTCTATATTATACAAAGTCCCTCACTTGCGAAACCCCCCCAGGAGTACCCACTTCCTTACTAAGTCCTCTCTTATTCAGTCTCATACCTAACTTCTTAATTTTTCTAGCATGTCGAAGGGCCAGATGCTGGCGTCCTCTCCTGCCCAGTTGGTGAATCTGGGAATATTGAGGCAATGTTACAATTGCCTCATGTACACAGACAACCCTCTCCTCCTCCCACATAACACAAATACTTGCGAGAGATGCAGCTATTTAGCCAAACTGGAGGCTGAGCTCTCTCAACTCAGGACTGGCAAGACCAGACAGGAGGAGAAGGCAACTACACACACCACAAAACCAGCCTCACATAATGCTACCACACCACTGAATCAAACACATAAACACACAAAGACATACTCGGAGGCTCTGAGTAAAAATTTACCTAAACAGCAGAGGCCTCCAAAGCAGACACCCAAACAACTGCTACCTCAAGACACCCCACAAGCAACACATAAACCACAAAATCAGTGTGCAAAGCAGTCACAGCCCTTAAGGCTAAATACAACACCAAACATACTTGTCATAGGTGACTCCATAGTCAGACACACTGACATCCCACTCACCAGGCTGAACAAGGAGAGGGTCACAGTAAGCTGCCTATCGGGTGCTACAATCTGCCACATAACACAAGCACTCGGGTCACTCCACGGCAAGTACAAATATGACACAGTCATTGTCCATGCTGGTGTGAACGACCTGAGACATACCTCCCTGGACTACATGAAAAGAGACATAGAGGAGCTCTCTGATTATGTAGCCCAGGCAGGTATGACCCTGACCCTGAGCAGTATCCTTCCTTCACCAAGAATGATGCCACAATACAGAGACAAGATGATCAGCTTTAACAACTGGCTTAATGTCTGGTGCCATTCAAAGGGGATCCAGTGTCTGTCTGCCTGGGATGACATGCTTAACAAGCCACGCTGCTTCGCAAGGGATGGCTTGCACCTGTCACCCCTGGGATTCCGGATATTGGCTAAGGCTCTTGCCACCCCCATAGTGCCTTTTTTAGGCAAGGCTCAAATTCTAAACCTACCACCCTAGAAATCAACAATGGGAAGAAACTGAGGGTAATGCTGCTCAATGCCAGAAGTCTAAATCTCAAAATGCATGCACTCGAGGCCCTTCTCAGTATGGAGAACATCGATGTCTGTGCTGTAACTGAAACCTGGTTCAAGGCTCCTGAGAGCACCCCGGCACTATTAGGTTTTACCTCATATCATGCGTTCCGGCCCCAAAACCCGGACCACACCACAAAAGGAGGGGGTGTATCCATATTCATAAAGGATACCCACACCTCCAGGTTGGTGGCAATGCACGAAGCTTCGGAAACCATCCAGGGGCAACTAACCATAGGCAAAACTGCTCTACAAATTGTAGCATGCTACAGGCCACCCTCTCAAACTCAGGAACCCCACACAGCCTTCCTGAAGACACTGGAAGGTATAAATGTATCTCCAAACACCATCATATTGGGTGACTTCAACTACCCGAATATAGACTGGGAACATTACTCAAGCCCTAACTTTCTAGCCCAATGGTTCCTGGAGTTCATAAATTCAAATGCCATGGAACAGCTAGTCACTGTTCCCATGAGAGGAGAAAATATACTAGATCTCATTATCACAAACATGGGGACAAAATGCTCCACACCGAAGTATATCCCTCATTGGTGAGATCTGATCATAAACTAATCTCACTGGAAATCCACATCCCGCCCCCACCCCAAACAAAAAAGACCACAGTGAAGAACTTCTCCAAAGTAAACTTCACACTACTCAAGACTGGTGTGGTATCCTTCAAGGCCCCTGAGCCAGTGGAAACCACAACCCAAGCTGCGGAAGCCCTTACAAATGCCTTCTATGAACACCTCCAGGACTGCATGGATCAGGCAATCCCAAATAAAACCAAGACTCTTTCCACAAAGGGCAAACGTCCAGTCTGGTGGACCCCAGCCATTAACAAACTTTACAATAAGAGGAGAAAGCTATTACATGATAGAACAAAATCCATAAAAGGGAAGTCACCCCTGATCATTATTAGTAAAAAAATACGAGCACTCATAAAATCAACTAAGGCCAATTTTGAGAGAAAAATTGCCATGGATTCAATGGACAATCATAAGGCCTTTTTCAGCTATGTTAGGAACCTGAGTGGAAACTCCCAGATATGCTCAGAATTAGTCCAAATCGATACAAAAATCACTGAACCCACAAACATTGCCAACATACTGGCAGACAGGTTCAGTGCAAACTTCACCCCCCTCTCCCCCCCTAAAGGAGAGATAACTATCCCAGCGGAGTGTAGCCTCCCAGACATCTCAAATGCGCAGGTGAAAGCTGCTCTCGCTAAAGCTAAAAACACAGCATCAATGGGACCGGATGGTGTCCCCGGCTGTGTGCTACACAAGCTAAATGAGGAATTAAACCCGCACATAAGGCAGCTGTTTAATCTCAGCCTTACCACAGGATACGTGCCCAAGGAGTGGCATACGGCAACTGTGGTCCCACTCCACAAAGGCGGTGCCTCTACGGACCCTGGTAATTACCGTCCCATAAGCTTAACAAGTCTAGTCTGCAAAGCTATGGAGAGGATCATAATGGAGCTCATAAACAAAGATATAGGGGACTTGCAGACATTGGACCCGACCCAGTTTAGCTTCGTCAAGGGCAGATCATGCCTTTTGAACTTGGTCGACTTCTTCGAAACAGTCACCAAGGCCATTGATGAGGGAAAGGCAGTCCATACAGCCTACCTTGACCTTGCAAAGGCTTTCAACACAATACCCCACTCGGGTATTGTAGAAAAACTTACCAGCTTAAATGTAAACCCATATGTCACAAGATGGGTTGCAAACTGGCTTAAGGACAGAACCTACAGGGTTAGAGTTGCTGGCGCTATGTCAGACTCCAAGCCGGTCACAAGTGGTGTCCCACAGGGCTCGGTCCTTGGCCCCCTATTGTTCAGCATCTACTTCTCAGAAGTACAGGCCAACATGGGAGGACTTTGGCTGACAAAGTTTGCAGACGACTGCAAACTGGGCACCATAGTGGAAAGTGCATCGGACACGGATGTCCTTCAGAAGGGACTCACGGAAACAGATAGCTGGTGCCAGAGCCATGGCCTGAAGTTAAACGCCAAAAAATGTATAGTCATACCCTTCAGGAAAAACAAGGTAACCCCAAGCAACCATATAGGCGGCAATCCACTAAGCACAGAAGAGGTTATCAGGGACCTGGGGACCCAGGTTGACAGTGGCCTTTCTTTTGACACTCACGTTGCTAAAGTGGTTAGAAAGACCTTCTACATTGCCCACCTGATCATGAAGGGATTCACATCCAGATCTAGTGAGGTCATTGTTCCCCTGTACTCTTCACTTATCAGACCAATGATTGAGTACAATGCCCCATTTGGGATGTATCTCACCCGTCATCTGCAGCAATTGGAGAGACTCCAAAAGTTCCTCACCAAAAGGATAAAGGGACTCCAAAATCTGTCATATGCTGCCAGATTGAAGAAACTCCAGCTCTATTCATTCGCATGCCGTCTACTCAGAGGTGACATGTGCCTGACATACAAGGCCATGTCCAACCCGGAATTAATGGACCTGCTCCACCTCAAAAAATCCAAATCCACCAAAACCACTAGAGCAAGTGACTTAAACCTTAGCACGAATATAAATAGGACGTGCTGGAGGGATAGATTTATCACTCAGAGACTCCCTATGCTGTGGAATAAAATCCTGGTCCATGTGAGGCAGAGCACCTCGCTGGCTCTGCTCAAGAGAAATCTTGACCTGTGGATGGGAGATCGTAGGTTTACCCCGGGAATCATCTCTGTGTCACTGCTGGACAGAGGCACAACAAACTAATGGGCACAGTATTTTTTCATATAAGGGGTGGCGTAAGCCACAAAACTTTGGGCTAGGCTTATAAATGCCTTAGGGCAGATAGCCTAGTATAAACCTATGAACCTATGAACCTATCTCCCCAAATACTTCATCCATAAATCATTAGGCTCCACTTATTAGTTTCCCCTCAAGTTTTTGGCAGTGTCCTATATAGATGCAAGCACCACGAGTTGTCATTCTTCCTATAAAAGCAATCTTGAAATTTCACCAATACCTAGATGCACGCAGGACAACTAGTTTGCAGGTACAAGCAGGCATACGTACCACTCAGCTGTACAGGTTTTCGTAGAATGTCCAGATTTTGGCGTCATATTTTTGGTCTGTTTTTTATACTCTTGTGGTTTTCTGGCAAATTAGTGGTATATCTTTACAAACTGCAGTTAGAAATTAATAACAGTAATTTGAGTTTCAGACTTCATATCCTTCAGAAAATTCATGGTAATGCAAAACCTGTTATTCTGTCAACTTTCTAAGTTTGTAAGAGCAGTATTTAAAAGTTGTCCCTATTTTGGGGCCTTTGTCCTACTTTTATTCATGGCTTTGTCCAGATTTCTAGCTCTAAGAGGTTGAGAGGTATGAAGCACTGCTCCCAGAATTGCAAACCAGATACTCCTGACATCACTTTATATTCTTACTGCGAACTTCTAATCAATAAAAAGGGCCTGTTGCCATGGATATGAACTTTCCCACTATCTCCATTACCATCTTGGTGGGTATGGATATCCTGAGGCAATGTAGAAACTGACTTATGGTTACTGACAACCAGGTAATTCTCAAATGCACTGATGTGGTATGTGAGACATGTATTTACACAATACCACTGGAGGCAAAGCTCTCACATATAAGCACTCCTAATGCCATCTGGTTGTCAGTTGTATACACTCTGCACCGATCGCTCACAGTTCAAAGCAGGCACATATATCCACATATGCTGTGGCACTTAAATGTAACCTTCATAAAACTCAAAGACCTCCTAGATGAAGTACACATAACAAATAGCCTCAGCAGCCCTGAATGCACTCTTTCAAAACAGCACCCACATCAACACATAGAGCTACAGCTCATGGAGCTTCTACCTCTAAGCCCATAAGGCAAGTCACCACACAATCCAACATTCTAGTCATTGGAGACTCCATCATGAGACACACTGATGTCCCTCTCACCAGGCTGAGTAAGGAGAAAGTCACTGTCAGTTGCTTATTAGGGGGCAGGATCTGCCACATTAAGTACTTGCTCAAGTCACAAGTACCAGTATGATGTAATCATATTCCATGTGGGTGTAAATGACCTGAGACATACCTCCCTGGACTATATGAAGACAGATATCATGGAGCTCTTTGAATATGTGTCTCACTCTGGTATGAGTCTAGCACTGAGTATCATTTTACCTTCTTCAAGGATGATGGCACAATATGAACAGAATATGACTAACTGTAATAATTGGCTTAGTGTCTGGTATCATTCTAAGGGGGGTGCAATACTTGTCAGCATGGAAGGAGGTGGTCAACAGACCACACCACTTTGCCAGGGATGGTCTGCACCGCTCCCCTCTAGGCTTTTGAATATTAGTTACAATATTATCCTCCCATAGTGTCTTTTTTAGGCAATGCCAAACTAAAAGTATGTCTATCACAGCAAATCAAAACCAAGAAAATCTAAAAGTGTTACTACTTAATGCCAAGAGTCTAAACAAAAACTTAACTCCCTACAAGCTGTCCTCAGCCTAGAGAATGCTGATGTCTGTGTGGTCATTGAGACATGGTTTAAAACTGTGGAGACCACACTGGCAGTGAACACTACAATGCCTTCCACACATTCACAGACAGGGATAAAAGTGGAGGTGTCTTGATTTACATCAGAAATAAATATACTTCAAGGCTGGTCAAACAGTACAATGCACTTCAACTTTTCCATGTTCAGATCATGATCCCATACCACTTCCTTGCAAGCTAAAGGCCTCCCTCTATGACACAGGAAATCCATAACATGTATTTAAGCTTAATGGAAACACTCACCATCCAACCCAATACCATATTCATGGGTGACTTTAATTACCCTCTATAAATTGGGAACCCTATACAACACCAAACGTACAGGCACAGAGATTCCTGGATTTTGTACACAAACTCCCTGGACCAGATTGTCAGTACACTAACCAGTTGTGCAACCATACCAGATCTGGTCTTCACTAATATGAGAGAGCGCTGCACACCTAGTTTAATGTCTTTGCTGGTAAGGTCAGACCACAAAATAGTCTCCTTTGAAGTAAAAATAAAACCTGGAACCCCAGCTAACCCTGGAATGTTCAGGAACTACTCTAAGGCTAACTTCCTACTATTAAGTGATAACTTGGCAAAAATTACAAGTTCTCATAAACCCTGAGAACATTTATGCCTGTGCAGAACTGTTCACAGAAACCCTATACAAGCATGTTAATAGCTACATAGAGGCAGCTGTACTCACCAGGAAGAAGTACAGAACTAACTCCACCCTTCACAACATCAACAGGCTGTATAACAGAAGGAAAAAAATCATGGCAAAAATGAACAGGCGTAGCACTTAGCAGGATAAAAGCACTCTCATCAAACTAAACAAACAACTCAGAGGACAAATAAAGTCTACCAAAGCCAAATTTCAGGTAAATTTGGCCTCAGAGGCCAAAGATAGCCATAAGCATTCTTTAGCTATTTCCGCACCCACAAAGGTAATATACAGTTGTGTGCAAAACTCATTGTTAATGGAGCTATCTATACTTAGCCAGAAGATACAGCAAACCTACTGGCTAACAAATTCCAATCCAACTTTTCCAATCTTTCCCCCTCAACCTCCCCTCAGTAAATACCATTAAATAGGGGTCTATGTCAAATATTCGAACTTCCAAATTGTTGAATACCATATGGTTGAGACCATATGTTTGATATTTGGAAGTTCGAATATCTAATAAAAAAAAAAAAAAAACATACACTAACAGTGCGAGCAGGGGTCAAGCCCCCCTGCACCCTCCACACCCCCCTACTTAAATATACCAACTCCAAGACCGCACTTCAGTGCAGAAAAGGGAAATTCTACCATTTTGCACCGTACTGCGCTGTTAAAAGTCAACCTTCGAACACTTGAAATGTCGAACATATGGTCTCGACCATATAACGCTCGGCATTTTAAGCATTCGAATAATTGACATAGACCCAAATATAACACTCTGTACTATCAGTATGGAACACATCCTTAATGCTCTCTGTAATGCTAAGAACACTGTATTGGTGGGCCCAGACAATATCCCAGGATACCTTCTAAATAGCATGAAACATGGCCTATCAGGCCCTCTGGAATTGCTATTTAACAGAGTTCAAGCCTCATGAATGGAGAAAAGCAACAGTCATCCCTCTGCACAAAGCCAGGCCATATAAGACCCTGGAAACTACAGACCCATAAATCTCACTAGCCTCTTATGCAAAGCCATGGAACGAAGTATCATGGAAATGATCAATAAAGACATAGGAAACCTCCAGATAATGGACCCAACTCAATTTAATTTCATCAGGGGCAGGTCATGGCTACTCAACCTGGTGGACTTCTTTTGAGAAGGTCACCAAAGCAGTAGATGAGGGCAAAATGGTTCACACTGCCTACCTTGACATGGCCAAGGCATTTGACACAATACCCTACTCGGGCATTGTTCACAAATGCAAGAGGTTGGGTATAAACCCTTATGTTACCCAGAGGCTAGCCAGCTGGCTCACAGACAGGATCCAGGAAGTTAGAATTGGGGAGTCCACCTCTACAAAGAGGCCAGTCACAAGCAGAGACCCTTGGGGATTGGTCCTGGGACTGCTCCTTTTTGGCATTATTTTCTCTGAAGTCAAGGCCAATATCAATGGCCTCTGGCTGACTAAATTTGCAGATGATTGCAAATTAGGAGCAGTCATAGAATCCCCACAGACATAAATGTTGTCCTGGAAGGGCTGAAGCAAGCGAATAACTGGTGTCAGAGCTATGGATTAAAAGTAAATGCCAAGAAATGCATAATAGTATCCTTTGGGAAGTCATTCACCCATTGTGACTATCATATTGACAACGTACCCATAAGAGTTGACCCAATAGTCAGGGACTTGGGGACACATATAGACCGTGAGTTGATATAGGCTGTGGTCTAGCCTTTGAAAGTCACATGTCTACAGTAGTGAAATCACTCTATGTTGTGCAACTTATAAACAAGGTATGGCATTTAGATCCAAGGAGGTCATTGTTTCATTGTATTCAGCATTCATTAGACTTATCATTGAGTACAATGCCTCTTTGGCTTATACCTAACCAGGCACATCCAAGAATTGGAAAATCCTCAGGGGTTCCTCACTGAAAGAATACAGGGCGTAAGTAACATGACCTCTGCAGACCAACTCAAAGCCCTATTCCCATATTCTTTCTCCAACAGACTTTTGAGGGGAGATCTATGTTTAGCATACAAGGCATTGTCAGAATCCACCTTTGATGGACACCCTACATATCTGCAAAACAAACAGCACTAGAATTACCCATTTTAAAGACTTTAACCTTACCTGTGAAATAAATAGAATATGCTATAAAGATAAGAATTTATACCAGAGAATACCCCTTCTCTAGAACAGGCTCCCAGTCCCCATCCATGTGAAGCAGAGCTCCTACCTAAATCAATTCAAGTGTAACTTGGACAATTAGATGGGGAATAGGAAATGCATCCCTGGTTTGACACCTATGTCTGTAATAGACACAGGCAGCCTGTAAATGGTTCATTTCCCAGGTTCCTGCTTTCACTTATTAAGGGGTACCAGAACTTGTCAAAGATTTGCTTAAAAAGACCTTGTGGTCATTAGCCCAGTACACACCTATGAACCTGTGAAGAAGTACACGACTCAAAATGCAACATGATTATTATTAATTACTTTTACAGTGCCTACAGTTGAGAAGTAGCCAGAAATGTATATTCTGAATTGTACCTTTGCACTGTTATTTATTATCCCCTTCCATACACTGTTGATGAATGTATATCTCTCCAAATGTTGGCTGCTGTACATGTAAAAAAATGCATACATTGTTTGCTGCATTTTGCCACCTAAAACCATTAAGAGACAGTTTTCTGAGGTGAATACCTACATCTAAACAGAATTCGTACCATCTTCGTTGTGAACATCAGTTTAGATATTTTCTGATGCCCTGGGCCATATGAGACATACTGCTTCTGAGAGATAGTCAAAACCTGTACTCAGATGATGTTATGTTATAAATCAATACTGCTCATTGCAAAACACTTTGAATCTTAGTACCATTGAGGTAAAGAACTCCATCACAAAGGCCTTGTCTTTCCCAGTATCTCCCAGCAAAGATACAGGATGCATGGCTCCAAAAACCTAAAACGAACTGAACACCTGCTAAGTAGAAGAGCAAAGCAACTGTTAGTTAATGGTTTGTAGCTATTCTTCAAGGAAACATTTTCTAGACATCCTGTATGTAGGAAGATGCACCCACCACTAACAGACAACCAATCAGCAGCTAAATCTAAATTAAAACCAACACTAATATAGTCCAAATCAAAAAAACTACTAAAAGCCCACCTATCTGCTACACGGATCTGCCCACATACTGAACCTGGCTAAATTAACTAACTTAGAATAAACCAAGTCATCTAACAGACTGGCAAAATTACTCCCTCAGACTAAAATCAGCTACCTAAATGACTTCAGCTTAACTAACACACGCCAAACTCGCTACATACTTTCTAAACGTAAATCCTTCTAGTCTCTTCTACTTTCTCTCTACATATTTATGTTTAGCATACCTTTAAGCTCAAACTTGCATATATTGGCCAATCCTGTAAAGACTGTATATAATGTAATCTGCTCAAATGAATATGCATGTACGATATTTTATACCCTCCAATAGTAATTTTAGCTATTAGTATGTTTTTTTGTATCTTGTATAAAATTCCATAAATTGTAATTTGTTTCTTTTTAGAAATGCTGTGTAACATTTGTTTTTGATCTTTTAGGAAATGTTATGCAAAATTGTTAAGTTTTTCATTCACTGTATGTCTTGGAGCTTTTCTCCCTGGACCTCTGCTGAAAATGGACTTGTTGTCCAGTTGGACTTTCCCGGTAAACAAATGTAAAATAAAATAAAAATAAAAAATAAATCTCATTGGTCTCTGCTTGCAGATTACTATCTATATTATGTATTCATAGATTCAACGATGTAGGTTCGTAGTTTCATAGGTACTCACTAGGCAGTTAATCAGGATCTTTGGAAGGCTAGCCATACAATCCCATGAAATTTTTAGCTGTTATATTTTAAGTATGAAAAACAGACATGAGCAGAACATTTACATGTTGTTCCTAAACATGATGGATAAAGAAGGTAATCCAGGAGTGAGTTTACAGTTACCCATCCATTCATCCAGATAACATTTGAATAGTATTTTGCTTTATGGGGAGAGGGGGAACCTTTCCAAAGAAGTGGTATTCTCTGTGATCCTCATATGACTTGTGAACATGCAGCAAGTCTGATAAGCTAGGGTCTTTTGAGGGTCTGTATGGGAGGCAGAGATTGACCCTCAGTAGCCTGTATGACACTGGGAAGAGGGACAAGGCTTTCAGATAGTCTGCATTGTTTTTATGATTTAGGCCCTGGATTTTGTTTGTAAGAAAGTGTGGTGGGCATTTGAGTTGAGCCAAATGTTTAGATAGGTACATACCGCAGGGGGAATTCTTCTCAATAATCGGTTCATGAATGTGGAATACAGTAAAATGATCATATTCCTAGATCTGGCATACATTGTAGGTATGCAGTCTGAATAAAACTGAGACCCTAATCAGCATATATTCAATATACTTAAAATGTTTTAGCTGCCTGATCAAGAAGAGCCATGCTATATTGTCCAGGTGTGTGTATCTGTGCGTGTGTGTGTTTTAGTGTGTCTGTATATGTGCCTGTGTTAATTCATGTATATTTGTGTTTGTGTGTCTGGGTATGTGCCTGTGTGCATGTCTACTTGCATGCACATATGTACGTGTGTGTGTGTGTGTGTGTGTGTGTGTGTGTGTGTGTGTGTGTGTGTGTGTGTCTGTGTGTGTGTGTGTGTGTGTGTGTGTGTGTGTGTGTGTGTGTGTGTGTGTGTGTGTGTGTGTGTGTGTGTGTGTGTGTGTTTGTGTGTGTCTGTGTGTGAGACAGAGGAAGTTTGGGATGTACTGCAGGTACATTTATTACCACTGTGCTTTCTTTAATTTAACTAGTTTGTAATCCCACAGATGGGTTAATCAACATAAAATGTTTAAAAGAATGTAGTATGCTTTCTTTAAGCAGAGAAAAACATTTGCTTGTACATGTACATTGTCACAAGTGCAAATTTAAATATTTACTTGCCTAAGCCATACTTTGATATGCATGGCTGGTGTTGCTGAATACATTAGTGCGAGTGCCATAATTAAAAGTAAAGTGCTAATTAAAACCGCTGGGAAGGACTAGTTAGTTATGGGAACAGTACTTTAAATGAGAATAAGACCGCAAAACGGAAGTCAGATAAGCAAGTGCATACCAAACAGGTTCAGATACATGTGAGAGGTGCAAAACGCCAAACTGGAGGCCGAGCGCTCTCACCTCAAAACTGGTGTAACCAGTCAGGAGGAGAAGGTAACCTCACACAACACAATTCCAGTATCACATAGTCCCACCACATCAGCGAACCAAACACATAAATACACAAAAACATACTCGGAGGCTCTAAATAAAACTCTACCTAAGCAACAGAGACCTCCAAAGCAGACATCCAAGCAAACGCTACCTCAAAACAAAGCACACACAACACATAACCCACAAAGTCAGTGTGCCAAGCAGCCACAGCCCTTAAGGCTGAATAACACACCTGATACTCTTGTAATAGGTGACTCTATTGTCAGACACACTGACGTCCTGCTCACCAGGCTGAATAAAGAGAAGGTCACGGTGAGCTGCCTGTCGGGTGCTAGGATCCGCCACATAACGCAAGTACTCAGGTCACTCCAAAGCAAATACAAATATGACTCAGTCATTGTACATGCTGGTGTGAATGACCTGAGACGTACCTCCCTGGACTACATGAAAAGAGTCACAGAGGAGCTCTCTGATCATGTAGCCCAGGCTGGTATGACCGTGACCTTGAGCAGCATCTTACCCTCACCTAGAATGATGCCACAGTACAAAGACAAAATGATCTATTTTAACAATTGGCTAAAGTTTTGGTGTCATTCAAAGGGAATCCAGTGTCTGTCAGCCTGGGATGACATGCTCGACAAGCCACGTTGCTTTGCTAGGGACGGCTTGCACCTGTCACCACTGGGCTTTCGGATATTGGCAAAGGCTCTTGCCACCCCCATAGTGCCTTTTTTAGGCAAGGCTCAAAAGTCAAACCCACCCCCATAGACAGCACAAGGAACAAGAAACTAAGGGTAATGCTGCTAAACGCCAGAAGTCTTAACCTCAAGATGCACACACTCGAAGCTCTCCTCAGTATGGAGAACATTGATATCTGTGCAGTGACAGAAACCTGGTTCAAGGCTCCAGAGAGCACCCCAGCACTACCAGGCTATACCTCATATCATGCTTTTCGGCCCCAAAACCCGGACCGAACCACAAAAGGAGGGGGAGTTTCCATATTTATCAAGGATATCCACACCTCCAGGTTAGTGGCATTGCACGAAGTATCGGAGACCATCCACATGCAACTAACAGTGGGCAAGACTGCTTTTCAGTTTATAGCATCCTACAGACCACCCTCTCAAAGTCAGGAATC
Source organism: Protopterus annectens (assembly GCF_019279795.1). Lineage (NCBI taxonomy): Eukaryota > Metazoa > Chordata > Ceratodontiformes > Protopteridae > Protopterus > Protopterus annectens. The sequence continues at coordinate 16,360,185 of NC_056741.1, read as the reverse complement.
CCACTTGGCTTTCCTGAAAACATTGCAGAACATAAAGATCTCTCCGAACACCATTATATTGGGTGACTTCAACTACCCAAACATTGACTGGGAGCACTACTCAAGCCCCAGCACCTTAGCCCAAAGGTTCCTGGAAATTATAAACTCAAATGCTATGGAACAACTAGTCACCACTCCCACAAGAGGGGACAACATACTAGACCTGATCATTACCAACATGGGGACTCTATGCTCCACACCAGAAGTATAACCCTCATTGGTAAGATCAGACCATAAATTAATTTCACTGAATGTCCACATCCCGACCCCACCCCCAGCCCAGAAAACCACAGTGAAAAACTTCTCAAAAGCGAACTTCTCACTTCTCAAAACCGAAGTGGGATCCTTCAAGGCCCCAGGGCCAGTGGAAAATACGGCCCAAACTGCAGAATCCTATATAAATGCATTCTATGGACATCTCCACGAATGCATGGATCATGCTATCCCAAACAAAACCAAGACCCAGTCATCCAAAGGCAGGTGTCCAGTCTGGTGGACCCCGGTCATAAATAAACTGTACAACAGAAGGAGGAAGCTACTACATGATAGAGCAAAATCCCTAATAGGGAAGCCATCTCTGATCAGTACTAGCAAAAAATTACGATCCCTCATAAAATCCTCCAAGGCCAGCTTCGAGAGAAAAATTGCACAGGACACCAAAGACAATCATAAGGCTTTTTTCAGTTATGTTAGAAACCTGGGATGCAACTCCCAGACTTGTTCTGAGTTGATTCTAAATGACAAAAAATACACTGAACCCGCAGACATCGCCAATATCCTGGCAGACAGGTTCAGTGCAAACTTGTCCACCCCCTCCCCCCCAAAAGAGCAAGTATCTATCCCGGCAGAGGGCTGCCTCCCAAACATCTCTGATGCTCAGGTGAAGGCTGCCGTCTCCAAAGCAAAAAACACTGCTTCCATGGGACCAGATGGCGTCCCAGGTTGTGTCCTACATGAACTCCAAGAGGAACTAATCCCTCAAATAAAACAGCTATACAATCTCAGCCTCACTACAGGATATGTGCCCACAGAATGGCGTACAGCAACAGTGGTCCCACTCCACAAAGGTGGAGCCTCTACGGACCCTGGAAACTATTGCCCCATAAGCCTGACTAGCTTAGTCTGCAAGGCTATGGAAAGGATCATCATGGAGCTCATAAACAAAGACATTGGGGACCTAAAGACACTAGATCCTACCCAGTTCGGCTTTGTCAAGGGCAGATCCTGCCTTTTGAACCTGGTTGACATCTTCAAAACAGTCACCAAAGCCATAGATGAAGGGAAGGTAGTCCACACAGCCTATCTGGACCTTGCAAAGGCATTTGACACAATACCCCACTCGGGCATCATAGATAAGCTATCCAGCTTAAATATAAACCCCTATGTCACAAGATGGGTCGCAAACTGGCTCAAAGACAGAACCCACAGAGTGAGAGTTGCTGGAGCCATGTCAGACTTGAAACCGGTCATAAGTGGCGTCCCACAGGGTTCTATCCTGGGACCGCTCTTGTTCGGTATATACTTTTCCGAGGTACAGGCAAACGTGGGAGGACTATGGCTCACCAAGTTCGCAGACGACTGCAAACTGGGCGCCATAATCGACTCTCCAGCTGACACAAACATCCTTCAAAAAGGTCTCACAGAGACAGATAACTGGTGCCAGCGCCATGGTTTAAAGCTAAATGCCAAAAAATGTATAGTCATACCCTTTGGCAAAAACAATGTGCCCACAAATTACCATATAGGCGGAAACCCATTAAGTACAGAGAAAGTTATTAGGGACCTGGAGACCCAAGTTGATAGCAATCTCTCCTTTGAAAACCACATTGCCAAAGTGGTTAGAAAGACCTTCTACATAGCCCACCTCATCACGAAGGGTTTCACATCTAGATCAAGAGAGGTAATTGTGCCCCTTTATTCATCCCTCATCAGGTCCATCATAGAATACAATGCCCCTTTTGGGATGTACCTTACCCGACACCTGCAGCAATTAGAAAGACCCCAAAAGTATCTCACCAAGAGGATCAAGGGTCTCAAACAGATGCCATATACTGCTCGGTTAAAAAAACTCCAGCTCTACTCAGTTGCATACCGCCTACTTCGAGGCAATCTATGCCTGACATACAAAGCTATGTCAAATCCAGAATTAATGGACATGCTCCACCTCAGTAAATCTAAATCCCTTAGAGCCACACGCTCGAGGGACTTGAACCTCAGCACAGAAATAAATAGAACTTGCTGGAGGGACAGGTTCATAACCCAGAGGCTCCCTTCGCTCTGGAATAGAATTCCAGTTCATGTGAGGCAGAGCACCTCACTGAATCTCTTCAAGAAGAATCTCGATAGGTGGATGGGGGATCGTAGGTTTGTCCCAGGGATTACTCCCGTGTCACTATTAGACAGAGGCACAGTAAACTAAACCTTAAAAAGGGCACAATATACTCAAATCAAGGGGTGGCGTAAGCCATACAGAATCGGGCTAGGCTTATAATTGCCCCAGGGCAGATAGCCTAGTATGAACCTATGAACCTATATACATATTGTGAGTGAAATATGAACCTTATAAGTGGGTCTTATTCATACAATTTTATTAAAACACAATGGGGGTGGGTGATAAGACTGATTTTGCTGAAAGATTAGAAACTTGCTTCATTTCCATCCTTGTATATATAATGCTATTGAATATGAAGTCATGAAAACACATTGCTGCTTCTCTCAACAAAATATTACCAAATGTAATTTCTTAATAGTCTCCCAACATAGAGATGACTTTTACATTTGGCTAGGGACTTCTCATTGCTTTTAACAAACACTGTCACAAGTGTCAATAATACAACTTAAGCATAACTGACACACTCTTGCTTTCTGACATATCCTTAAGTTTTTTTAAACAATAAAATGTCTTCTGCATTGGATGATGAGTCTGTTCCAGAGCAGTGGTATCCTCTGCGAGATATACCTCTCCCTCTAAACTGTTCCGTTTATGTTGCAGAAGAGGTTTAGATCTGTAGACCTAGTATTTCTGATATCATTTGACTTGCTGATGTGCTATAAATCTATCAGTATTGGGTTACAGGATGCCTTGTGTGACTGATGTTCCACTCACCAGGTGAAACAAGGAGAAAGTTACTGACAGCTGCCTGTCAGGTGCCAGGATCCACCATATAACTCATGCACTCAGGTCACTCCACAGCAAGTACAAATATGACTCTGTCATTGTCCGTGTTGGTGTGAATGACCTGAGACGTACCTCCCTGGACTACATGAAAAGAGACATTGAAGAGCTCTCTGACCAAGTAGCCCAGGCTGGTATGATCCTAGCCCTGAGTAGCATCCTGCCATCACCCAGAATGATACCACAGTACAAGGACAAAATGATTGACTTCAACAATTGGCTAAGCTTCTGGTGTCATTCTAAGGGGATCCAGTATCTGTCTGCCTGGGATGACATGATCGACAAACCACGATGCTTTGCCAGAGATGGCCTGCACCTGTCGCCCTTGGGATTCCAGATACTGGCTAAGGTTCTTGCAACCCCTATAGTGCCTTTTTTAGGCAAGATTCAAATGACAAATTCACCACTGTAACAGGTACAAGCAAGCAAAATATGAGGGTAATGCTACTCAGTGCTAGAAGTCTAAACCTCAAAATGCACTCACTCAAGGCACTCCTTAAAATGGAGAACATCAACATCTGTGCAGTGACAGAGACCTGGTTCAAGGCTCCAGAGAGCACCCCTGCATTACCAGGCTATAATTCATATCACACTTTTCGGCCACCTAACTTGGACCGAAGCACTAAAGGTGGAGGCATGTCCATATTCATTAAGGATATCCACACCTCCAGGCTAGTTGCTCAGCATAATGCATCCGAGGTTATCCAGGTGCAACTAACTCTGGGCAAGACCACAATGCAAATTGTAGCTTGCTACAGATCCCTCACCATGCCCCAGGATTCCCACTCCTCATTTTTTGATACACTGGAAAATATTAGGGTACAACCTAACACCATAATAATGGGTGATTTCAACTACCCCACCATTAACTGGGAAAACTACTCATGTACCAACTGTTGTGCTCAATGTTTTCTGGAATTCATAAATTCCAATGCCTTGGATCAACTTATCCACACCCCCACCAGGGGCAGCAGTATCCTAGACCTAGTCATTACCAACATGGGCAACCGGTGTTCCACACCAGAGGTCAATTCCTCGTTGGTCAGATCCGACCACAAGCAAATCACCCTAGATATCCACATCCCAGCCCCACCCTCCATTCGGGAAACCACGGTAAAAAATGTCTCCAAAGCCAACTTCATGCTTCTTAAGACAGAAGTGGTAAACTTCACAGCACCCAGATGGACAATAGAGATACGACTGCTGAATCCTATACAATTGCACTTTATAAGCACTTACATGAGTGCATGGATCGTCCAATCCCTAACAGAACCAAGATGATATCCTCCAAAAAAGGAAGTCAATCTGGTGGTCCCCTGCTATAGACAAACTCTACAACAGAAGAAAGAAACTGTTGCAAAAAAGAGTAAAATCCCATGATTGGAGGAACTCCGTGGTCAGTCTCAGTAAGAAGCTGAGATCCCTTATAAAAAACAGAATCGTCACTGATTCTAAAGACAACCACAAAGCATTCTATAGCTATGTCAAGAATCTCAATGGCAACACTCAGATCTGCGCTGAGTTACAGAACAATGGCACTAAATATACAGAACCAACTGATATTGCCAACATCCTGGCAGATAGGTTCAGTGCTAACTTTACCCCTCTCTCATCCCCTAAATGGCTCATCTCTACACCGGAAGAATGCAAAATACCTGTAATCACGGCTGCACAGGTAAAAAACACACTCTCCAAAGCCAAGAACACAGCATCCATGGGAACTGACAACATCCCAGGCTGTGTTCTACATGAACTACAGAATGAATTGGCACCCCACCTAAGTACCATGTTCAATCATAGCCTCACCTCAGGCTTTGTGCCCACTGAATTGCGCACAGCAATGGCTATCCCACTCCACAAAGGGGGTGCCACCATGGACCCCAGGAACTACCGCCCCATTAGCCTGATGAGCCTGGTCTGCAAGGCTATAGAGCATATCATCATGGAACTTATAAACAATGACATTGGTAATCTCCAAACTCTGGACCCTACACAGTTCAGGTTTGTAAAAGCCAGATCATGTCTCCTAAACCTGATAGACTTCTTTGAAGCGGTCACCAAAGCTGTAGATGAGGGTAAGGTGGTACACACAGCCTATCTAGATCTCACCAAGGCTTTTGACACCATCCCCCACTCTGGAATTATAGACAAACACTAAACTAGGTATAAATCCCTATGTCACAAGATGGGTTGCCAACTGGCTCACTGACAGAATCCACACCGTGAAAGTAGCAGACTCTAAATCCAGCTTCAGACCAGTGACAAGTGGAGTACCACAGGGTTCAGTCCTAGGTCCTCTCCTGTTTGGTTTCTACTTCTCTGAAGTACAGGCCAACACATAAGGTCTTTGGCTAACAAAGTTCGCAGATGACTGCAAACTAGGAGCCATAATCAAATCTCCTAGCGATGTGGACATCCTACAAAAGGGCCTCACTGAGACAGATGTCTGGTATCAAAGCCATGGCCTCAAGCTCAATGCCAAAAAGTGCATTGTCTTCCCTTTTGGTAAAAACTCTGTATCCATGAACTACCACATAGGCGGTAGTCTACTTAACACCGAAAGTGTGATAAAATATCTTGGGACACAGGTGGACAGTAGTCTCTCCTTTGATAATCACATCGCCACAGTAGTCAGGAAATCCTTCTACGTGCCACACCTCATCACAAAAGGTTTCTCATCCAGAAAAAAAGAGGTCATTGTTCCCCTCTACTCATCACTCATTAGACCCATTATAGAGTACAATGCCCCTTTTGGTATGTATCTCACAAGACATCTACAACAACTGGAAAGGCCACAGAAATACCTCACAAAGAGAATTACTGGCCTCAAACAGATGCCTTAGACAGACCGTCTCAAAAAACCCGAGCTTTACTCAGTCACATATCGCCTACTCAGAAGAGATCTCTACCTAACATACAAAGCTATGTCAAACCCAGAGCTGTTGGACATACTCCACGTAAAGAAATCCCAATCCCTCCGATCTATACACTCTAGGGACCTAAACCTTGTCACCACAATTAACAGAACATGCTGGAGGGATAGATTCCTATCTCAGAGACTTCCCATACTCTGGAACAAACTACCTATCTATATCAAACAAAGCTCCTCATTAGCACTCTTCAAGAAAAATCTTGATGACTGGATGGGAGATAGGAAATTCACCCCAGGAATCACTTCTGTGACTCTGCTTGACAGGGTCACAGGAAAATAATTTTCTTGGGTGGCAAAAGCCAGGGTACCTTTTGGCTAGGCTTATATAGGCCCTAGGGCCAATAGCCTAGTACCTACCTATGAACCTATGAACCTAAAAGGAGGTACTGCCAGGACAGCTAGCTTGAATTATGTAAATAATTATATGTCATTTGCAAATATCAAACTAATCTATACAAGATGCTTGACTTGCAAATGTATTAGAACAGTATGTCATGTGTATATCAAATTGTGTTGTAGAGAAGTTTGGGTTGAAACGGTATTTGTAAAGTGCGGTTTAAAATGTATCCACAGTGTGCCCTACTGGAAGAGAACAGAACTGTGCATGCACTATTGTAACTGTCTATTTTAACAGTGGAAACTGGAATACAGGAGGTTAATCTCAGTCCAGCAAACTTTCAAAAAATATCTGAAATTAAATTACTTTAAAGGCTACTCCATAAAGATGTTTCAGTGCAGCTAAAGACACAAAGCCTGTACTAGGAAGCTTTCTGTATTGTCTTTAGGGTGAACGAATTGCTGCTTTGGAAACATGAAGGGATGTAATTGTTTTATGACTTCCAGCATCTGCCAAAGATCTGAGCAAAAGCCCTTGTATGAGTATTTTTACAGGTAGATACTAAATACTACCAGCTTCAGCAATAGGGGATTGTATGAGAACTAGAAGTCAGATGACCAGAAATGATGTCATTCTGCAAGCCATTCCAGCAGTAATATTTTAGATATTATTTTGAGAAGTCTCTTACTGAAACAGAGCATTCTGAATTCTGTCTTGGACCTGACAACAATAAGAACCACTCACCACATCTGCCTTGCTCTAATAGTAAATTACTAGGGAATAGTACAATTGTCTTAGATACAGTCAAGAATATAGAGAAGCTTAGTTTAGATTTAGTTTTTTCCTTTATTTGTGTGAGCCTCTACTGCAATGTTATTTTAAATATTTCCTGTGATTTTGAACTCTGATGACATTGTGAATATATATATTTAGTACTGTCGTGTTCTTTTATTATTTATTATTAAATATATTTAAACCATTGATTGTGGCTGAGCTGTGTAGAGATATATACATTTTGAGAGCATTTGCATGATTATTTGGTGACACTGTGTGAGCCATTCCTAATAGCCTTGCTCTTAGTCAGTCAAACTATCATTTGCATTAATATTAATATTACACAGTAAGATTGGACACCCTTTGTTAAAGCTCCTAAGGTAGCTGGCAGGAGTGACTGGTGGCAGTGAAAACTACCTTATAGTCTGGGCAGAAGGGGGCATAGCTAGTAAACCTGTGCCAGCCTTTCTGTGTGTGTGTGTGTGTGTGTGTGTGTGTGTGTGTGTGTGTGTGTGTGTGTGTGTGTGTGTGTGTGTGTGTGTGTGTGTGTGTGTGTGTGTGTGTGTGTGTGTGTGTGTGTGTGTGTGTGTGTGTGTGTGTGTGTGTGTGTGTGTGTGTGTGTGTGTGTGTATAAATCAAACCTCAAAGCTACTTGGGCAGGGACATGAAGCACTGGTTGGACAGAGAGGGTGCTGGAGGTCTTGGCCTGATCACTCAGCTGAGATCTCAACTCTATAACTGTGCCAGTGAGGTGTCTTCTTGTGGATCTGGAGGAAGAGGGAAAACCAGCCCCGGACTGACTGTGGTCTCTGTGTGCTCTTAAGGGAAATTGCACTTGATACAGAGAGCTACATCTGGAAATACTATCTGTGTACCTGTTATCCTCTCAGTGAATATTCCCAGCTGTTGTCAGTGGTGAGGACTGAGGAACCTTGATTACTGATTGGCAGTGGTGGGTCATCCCACCTTGTATAGCAGGCACAGGTCAACTCTTAGCAGTCTGTAGGATACTGAGTATAGTGAAAGAACGTTGAATTAACCCATGTGGGAAATGCTGTTTAGGCCTTGTATTCCTTTTATAAGGTTTCTCTGTGGGCATTGTAGTTGTTCCATGTGTCAGGACAGATACTTGCCAAAGGGGGCACTATATTTAATGATTGGCCTAATGAGGGCCAAGTATAGGGGGATAATAACACTCCTAGATCTAGACATGATCCTTTTGTTTATAAGCTGTGCAATATAGAAACACTTTCTTACAACAATGGACTCATGTTGATCAAAAGTTAGGTCACCGTCCACATAAGTTCCTAAATCCCAAACAACTGGGTCAACTCTTGGGGTCTTATTCTCAATGTGGTAGTTCCCAGGGGTAGATGACTTCCCAACGGATGCAATAATGCATAATCATCATAACAGATCATCACCTAGAGCCAAGGTTCACACCATTGCCACGGTTGTTGTTCCATACCACACACTTGCACACACACTCACACATATGGCCAGTTTAGAGTGTCTATTGCACCTACTGTATGTCTTTGAAATGTGGGAGAAAACTGGGACAAATGGGGAAAACCTGTGCTAGCACAGGGATGCCGTATGGACTCCACACAGAAGGCACGCCAGCAGGGAATAGAACTGCAGAACAGCTTGTAATAATAACATATTTCTGAGAATTATACATTCATTACATTTTACTTTCACTGAATATTAAAGACAAATTGTGCTTCATTATATTATCTGTGTAATATGATTATATAAAGATTAATTATCAAAACAAAACACACACACACACACACACACACACACACACACACACACACACACACACACACACACACACACACACACACACACACAGTCATATATTTTGAAGATACTAACACAAACCAGGTTGTGTATTTTGTCTCCCAGACAAAATGTTCAAAAATAAAGTACTTCTGTTGACGAATGTTGACTTGGACATTATTTATGCTTATTAATATTGCAGGACGTTCCGTAATTGTAAAACAAACTGTACAGCAAAGATATTATTCACAGGCACTTTAAATGCCACACAAAATATCATCATAGTCACAAGCATGTGATTGCAGAAACCACTACTGACTCACCATTCCAGGAAAAATAAATGTAAGCGGGCTAAAGGCCTGGAAACAACTGTCATTCAATGACTCAAGAAAATGAATGAAATAATGCATAATTAAATGGAAAAAAGGTCAGAAGGGCAGCTGTACTAAAATTGTAATAACATTACTAATAACCTGCATTTGGACAAAGTTATATTAGGTATTGGTATAATAGTAATTGGAAAGAGAGTTTAAAGAGTTAAAATATTTCTGGTATAACTCCAGTACGAGTACTGTAAAAATAACAAAGCTGAAGTGTGACCTTTCAGCATGTATGCAACACAAAGTATCATAGGTTCATAGGTAAGTACCAGGTCAGCTGTCCTTGTGGGACATTTTAAGCCTGGCCAGTTTCCCTTTTTGTGCTGAAAATAGCTTATCCCATTTGGTCATAGATTGACCTTCCCCATCCCATGGTCGATAATTATAAATAACCCCTAATGAGAATAACTGGCATCATATCATAGAAAATTTGAGATGACCCATGCATGAGATAAAACATTTAGGAGCTGCCTCTGTCCATTAGTATTACAGGGGACAGTTGTAAGGTAAATTCTCTGTGCATTCATAGATCTTATTTGCACTTTTATATGGACAGGAATTAACTTTTTTATGTGGAAGGGGAGTCCATTCAACAGCAGCGATATCCTCTGCGAGACATACCTGTCCATCCAAACCATTCTGTTGATGTCGCAGAAGAGGTTTAGATCCCTAGAGAGAGTATTTATGAGTGTTTCATAAATGAAACAATTATGCAAATGTAAAGCCTCAGTCATAAAATTTACTATCATTATTGTTAGAGAAACACCCAACCACAATTATGTTTTAAATGATACCTTAAAGCTAGGAGGCAAACCCCATGATATGGGTGTGTGTTCAGAGTGTGGACTATATTGATAATCTACTATGATGATGTTGAGTTCAGCCTCGATTGATGAATGATGGTCAATATTCTGTTCAGATGATATGCCCAACTGTTCATCTCCCATGACAGCATCCCCCCCGTCTCTCTCGCTCTCTCTAACAAATAGGAATCTTTGGAAACCCACAGGCCTGGGTAGAACTGGGTCATGATCAAATGGGGCCCTAACAGGGAAACGGACCAGTCCTAGCCTCCCCCCCAGCCATTTCAGTGACCCATGTCTTGGCTGTCTCTCACCAATTACCATACATGTCAGTGTGCATACTATTTTTTTTATACTTTTACAATAATTTCAGAGATTTTGATTTAATTTAAAACTTTTATTTAAAAATTTAGAACACAAACACTGATGGCCATTTGCTAAATAAAACAGTGTTTATTCAAAGTAGAATTAACATGACCAACAGTAATCGTCTCTTCACTTGAAACTGGAATTCATTGAGAATGCATCTGGCAAGCCATTAAACTACAAGAAATAGGCTGGGATTCATACTCAAGCAGTATATAGTGAAGCATTAATTAGCACCTCTGTGAAGGGTGCAGGAGTTCAAAAAGACAAAAAAGTAACACATTTAACAGCCTGTGACAGCGAGGAGTACTGTCTGGTGAAGTAACTTGGTAACTTGACAAAGTCACATAGAAGACACATGAAGGTTGAGGGAATCAAACCCTGTACTACAAGAAGCAGCTCTTTTAACATCGCATAGCCTTACTAAGTGCTAGACAAACTGTTGTAGCCCAAACTGTACATTTCCTACCTGGGTACCTGCAAAAATAAGCTACATTAAAAATGTATTCATAGATAAAATACTAATATTAAACTTGCAGAATTCATGCTATCAGATTTATTCACAGCTATATAATAAACACATTGTCAGCATTCAAAAGAACAAGGAAACCAAGTATCATACCCAAAGAACATGGCTCATATGATGATACTCCTGTTTATTACAATTAATTTCCTGAACTTACACCATAACAACTCTGGTTCATAGTTAGTTACTAGGCTTGCAGTCCAGAAAGCCATTGAAGAGCCTAGCCGAAATGTCCAGTTGTCCTTAAGCACTGCCTGATTAAGTGACTTGCTGAAAGAGAGAGCATAAATATGAGGCAAAATCACTGATGTTCTGCAAAACTGGACACAAATAAGAGCAGACGACTCTAAATCATTAAAACGTTAATAGAAACGCAGGTTTTGTGTCAACATGTATTATGCTAACCACAAAATCTATAAAACTCTGACTGACGTTGAGTGTAATCATCAGTAATTTTCCAAAGAAAGCATAAAAAAGTTAACAGAATATCTGGACAGTTCATGTGAAAGATTAATGGTCTTTCCTCTAGTACCCAAGGTACAGGGTTTGGCTCTAAGCAAGTTATTTAACTAGACAGTCCCCTCTAACCGGGACATTTTACACACACATATACCTCTAAGTAGTCGCATAAATCTCTGATCTAAATCTGCACTTACAGATTGGTGCATTTCTGATCTAAAATCAGCCTACTGCCAGGAAATGCACTTGAAAGATGAAAACTCTCAAATTTTCCATGAGATTACATATGAGAAATTCCTGGCAGGTTTAGAACTCAAAATCTCAAATCTTCTTGCATGCACTTAAAAATTCTCTTAAGTCTTCAGCTTATGCTTATGTATGAGAATTGAGTATATGTTTTAATTTAAGCTATGATGTACCCTTAAATGGAATATGTTTGAAATGTAAGTGGAGCATTTTTTTAAATTTTTAAAGCCAGCACTGGGCCCCCTAGCCAGCACCAAGCCATAAGCAGCTGCCTAGGTCACCTTGTGCTGGATCTGGCTCAGGCCTTGGGTGATTTAGTACAACCATGTTTGGCTTTATGATCTTTTCATGGAATTTACACTCACCTGTGAAGTGAGTGATCTTGGTCTTCATATATCTAATCCATGCACCAGTTAACATTTTGCTATCACTAACTCCTTGAATTGGTTATCACAATTAGAGTGGATCACATGGTTACCTGTGACCTTCCAAAAATTCACTGATAACACTCTGCTGTTGTTGCAGAATATGAGAAAGACAAAAGTGTGAAAGCTAAGGTTACTTCCAGACACATTTCATTCTCCAAATGTATTCCTTTCTAACTTGCGCTATGCTAAATGTGGACCAGTAGCCAAAGAAATTGATGTATCATACTCAGCTTTCTGGTTCACCTCCAGGATGAACACTATTGTGGAACTAAGGCAAGAGTCTCATACACTCAGAGATGTTGGACTAATGACGAAGTTACAAGACTTAATTTGTACAGCAGTTGGAAAGTCTCTTGATATGCTTATAGTGATATATTTCCACACCTGAGAAAAGGATGCCAGCAGACATTTAAGCAAATAAAATCCTCCATGGTACAGAAGAGACAAATACTTCTGCTTTGACACTTCAGATGTTTTTGGACTGAAATGGACAGCTATGTTGAAAAAAAAAGCAAGAAGTAAAGTGATCTCTTCCTCAGCTTTCTAGAAGGAATTATCTCTAAGCCCTCCAGCATGTGGAAGCCTTCAGAAATGTATTAAGTTCTAACCTTGCATTCTTCTATACCTGATATACTTCCTGTGAAGGCTGCCAGCCTACCTAGATAGAATTTTGTAAATAATTATATGTCCTTGTAAATATGAATATGATTCACAGGCTTGTTTGACAAATGTAAAGAAAAACTGTGTATGTTCTGAGCTTCAGGAATGTAACCACATTGCACCCTGCTGGAAGAAAGCTGATAAGTGAAGCATTTTGTGACTGTTTGATCTCAAGCTCAGAGACCAGATGTCTGGGCCAGGAAATTCTTTCTATTGTCTTAATTTGAGAGATAATTACTAAGGTTTTACATGTAAAGTGTCTTTTATTGCTGTGGTTTCCTGGCAGCTGCAATATCAAAGAAATGTTAAAATTTTAAGTTCTGTGAGCCTGGGAAACTAAACCAGAGAAGTGTCAAGAATGATGTAATGTGAAATGACTCAGCAGTACTGTATATCAATTTACGACTTATCTCAGAGAGAAATATTTAAGCATTTTGGATTTTGTCTGAAGCTGACATCAGCTCACCAGTACTTGCATTGCTCTGTAAGTAGGATCTTAGACTTTAGTATTTCTCTTAGAGTCAGATAGGAATTTAGCCAGATTAGTCTAGATGTTTTTCTATATTTATATCAGACTATCCTACAATATTGTTTTAAAGTTTCCTGTGATCTCTGAAATCTGTAATGTCATTGTGTTGAAGTAATAAGTATTGTCTTGTGTTTTTATTATTTAGAATTAACTATTTTTAAATGTTTCAACTGTGGCTGTTTTATGTAGAGATAATTTAAGCTCTTAGAGAGTACTTGCATGTATTTGGTGATACTGTCCAAGCCACTCCAATAGTCTTGCTGCTCAGTCACACTATTTGGATAACAGTAATATTATACAGTGAAATTGGTCACCCTTTGGTAAGGGCCTTATATGTAGCTAAAAATCTTTGTTTGTACCACCTGTATGCTACATTACTAGTTTGTATTATTTGTAAAAGTTTCATCTCTAGTTTGTATTAGCTGTAATGTTTCCTCTACTACTTTGTAATTGTTTGTTTGAATCTCTTACTCTTGTATAATTATCATGTTTAACCTATTGTAACTTTGATTGTTTGGAGCTTTTCTCCCCAGGACTCAATTGAAAATGGGTTCTTCTTGGCCCAATGGACTATCCTGGTAAACCAACTGCAAATAAATAAAAAAAAAATAAACAAATAAATGGTGGCAGTAATTACTACCTTATAGCCTGGCAAGAGGGGGCATAGCTGGAGAACCTGTGCCAGCCTTCCCCAGGAATGTCTGCGTGTTTATATATAAACCAAATCTCAAAGTGTGCTTCTGTGTGTGTGTCAGCTTCTTGGGCAGGGATACAAAGCATTGGTTGGAAAGAGATGGTACTGGAGGTTTTGGCTTGACTACTCGGCTGAGATCTGAACCCTATAGCTGTGCCAGTGGGGAGTCTTATTGGGGATCTGGAGAGAAAGGGAGAAACCAGCCCCAGACTGACTGCGATCTCTGTGTGCTCTTAAGGGAAATTGTACTTTACTGTGTGTGTACTTGTTATCCCCCCAATGTGTATACCCCTCAGTGGTGCTAGTGGTGAGGATTGAGACTCCTTGATTACTGGGCCGGTGCACGGGTGTCACACTCCCCATTGTCATCCCCTCTCTAGACTTTTAGTGTCCGCCCTTCTATTTCACCATGGTCACAGAGTAGCTGGTTAAGACTCCAGTTAATATGCAGCAGAAGGACAGTGGGGTGGTGCAGTCTCCCTTCACCTAGGTTTTTGACAGTTTGCTGTGAATGCATTTGCAGACATCTGCTTCACATTTACAGCCACTTTTCACTTTCTGAGGCTCAAAATGTATCCCTCTGATATAAAAAGAGCCCTAGTAATCATGGTACTTAAAGATGCTGGTACTACTAATTAAGGCAACTGCTTCCTCTGATGTAACAAAGAACCCTAGTAATCATGGTACTTAAAGGTGGTGGCACTACTAATTAAGGCAACTTCTCCCTCTGATATAAAAAGAGCACTAGTAATCATGGTACTTACAGGTGCTGGTACTACTAATTAAGGCAACTGCTCCCTCTAATATAAAAAACAGCCCTAGTAATTATGGTACCTAATGGTGCTGGTACTATTAATTAAGGCAACTGCTCCCTCTGATATAAAAAGAGCACTAGTAATCATGGTACTTAAAGGTGCTGGTACTATTAATTAGGGCAACTGCTCAGTCTGATATAAAAAAAGAACCCTAGTAATCATGGTACCTAATGGTGCTGGCACTACTTATTAAGACAACCATTCCCTCTGGTGTAAAAAAGAGCCCTAGTAATCATGGTACCTAATGGTGCTGGTACTACTAATTAAGGCACCCGCTCCCTCTGATATAACAAAAGCCCTAGCAATCATGGTACCTAATGGTGCTGGTACTACTAATTAAGGCACCTGCTCCCTCTGATATAAAAAAAGCCCTGGTAATCATGGTACCTAATGGTGCTGGTACTACTAATTAAGGCACCGCTCCCTCTGATATAACAAAAGCCCTAGTAATCATGGTACCTAACGGTGCTGGTGCTACTAATTAAGGCAACTGTTGCTTAGTCACAATGTTTTCAGATTTGTCCAAAATTCTGAAAAAGCTGGTTGCTGAACAGTTATGAGAACTGTGACACCTGTGCACTGGCCCAGTAATCAAGGATCCTCAGTCCTCACCACTAACACCAGTGAGGGGCATCCACATTGGGAAAGATAAGAAATATGCACACAGCAAATTACAATTTCCCTTAAGAGCACACAGAGATCACAGTCAGTCTGGGGCTGGTTTCTCCCTTTCTCTCCAGATCTCCAATAAGGCTCCCTGCTGGCACAGCTATAGGGTACAGGTTTCAGCCTAGTGGTCAAGCTAAAACCACCAGTGCCCTCTCCATCCAACCAGTGCTTTGTGTCCCTGCCCAAGTAGCTGACATACACACACACACACTCTTTAAGATATGAGTTATATACAAACACACAGACACTCCTGGGGAAGGCTGGCATAGGTTCTCCAGCTATGCCCCTTCCTGGCAGGCTATAAGGTAGTAATCACCGCCACTAACCACTAATATCAGCTACTAATAAGGCCCTTATCAAGGGGTGTCCAATTATTACTGTTCAATATTATTATCCAAATGGCAAGTGTGACTGAGCAGCAAGACTACTGGAGCGGCTTTGTACAGTATAACCATGTACATGCAATGTTCTCTAGAGCTTAAATTATCTCTACACAAAACAGCCACAGTTGAAAGGTTTAAAAATATTTAATAATAAATAATAAAAACACAAGACAATACTTATTACTACACAGTGCTAGTCAAGAGTTCAGAGATCAAAGATAAATGCTTAAAATAATCAGTAGAATAGTTCTGAAATTAGTACAGAAAACAACTAGTATAATATTCCTATTTCCTAGCTATTTCTAAGAGAGACGCTAAAATCTAAGATCATGCATACATACATACAGACACAGGCAGAGTGCTAGTGAGTTGGATGTTCTCAATACAAGTGCTAAATGTTGAGAAAATCCCTTAAGTTGATAATACAGCCTGCTGACTCATTTTAGATTACATCATTCTTAACAATTCTCTGGTTTCCCAGGCTAACAGAAACTCTACATTAACATTCCTTAGTAAGCTTGCATCTGGTCAGGAAACTACAGCAATTACAGACATTATATCTGTAAAATCTAGCAATTAATTCTAGTCTCAAAACAATAGGAAGAATTCCTTCATCTAGACATCTCAGCTCAAAGTTTTGAGATCAAACAATTATTCTTCAGCAGAGTGCAATGTGGTTAAATTTTTGCAGTTCAACATCCAATACAGTTTTTTCACATTTAAGAGAACAAGCCTGTGGCTTATATTAATATTTACAAATGACAGCATTATCTATAAAATTCTATCTAGCTAGGCTGGCAGCCTTCATATATCTTAACATATCTTCCCCCTATCCCAAAGAACTCAAGCTAGTTTTTCAAGTGACCCTTGAGAAACGTTGCTTGAGAGGGTTAGGTCTATCTGAGTATACCTTACTCCATTCCCTGTCTTGAGAGCCCATCTGCATTGGCATTGCTACTGCCACTGCAATGCTGCACTGATATATCATATGCTTGCAACCCTAGGCTCCATCTTAGCAACTTGGCATTTTGCTGGCTGGCTCTGTTTAATCAAGTTAGGGGATTGTTATCTGTTACTACAGTGAATTTTCTTCCATACAGATAAGGCTGAAGTTTCTGCAGTGCCCACACTATGGCTAGACATTCCTTTTCTACAGCTGCATATCATTTCTCCCTGGGTTGGAGCCTATGACTGAGATAAACCAATGGGTGCTCTTCTCTCTCTGACGAAACCTGGATAAGTACAGCCCCTATCCCGTGGTTTGAAACATCCAGCTGCACAACAAATTATTTGTTGTAATCTGGACTGGCTAACAAAGGGGGTCCTCCCAAAGCTTCTTTAAGCTTCTGGAATGCCTACTCACATGCTGTGGTCCACACTACCTTAACTAACCTGTTCTTCCTTGTCAGGTCTGTGAGGGGAGCAGTTATAGTACTATAACTGGGGACGAACTTTCTGTAGTACCCTGTTGTCCCTAAGAATGCCCTCACCTGCTTTTTGGTAACAGGTGCAGGCCATGCCTGAATGGCTTCTATTTTGGCAGGTTCTGGCCTGATCTTACCACTCCCAACTCTATGTCCCAGGTAGGAGGCCTCTGCCATACCCACCTGACATTTGCTGGGCTTAATGGTCAACCCTGCCCTCTGTAGTCTGCCCAGCACCTCCCTGACATGCTGAAGGTGCTCTGGCCAGGAATGGCTGTAGATGGCAATATCATCTAGGTAAGCAAGGGCAAAACCTCCTGCTAGGATATGATCTACCAGCCTCTGGAAAGTTGCTGGGGCATTTTTCATCCAAAAGGGCATCTTTGTGTACTCATACAACCCAAAAGAAGTCACAAAGGCTGACATCTCCTGAGCACTGGAAGTCAAGGGGATCTGCCAGTAACCCTTGGTAAGATCAATGGTTGTAAGATACTTAGCTCCACCCAGTTGCTCTAGGGTCTCATCTGACCTAAGCATGGGGTAAGCATCTGACTCTGTGTGACTATTTAATTTCCTGTAGTCCACACAGAACCTGGTGCTGCCATCTTCCTTTGGCACCAGCACCACTGGGGAGGCCCAAGGACTGTTGGACTCTTGAATTACCCCTAGTTCCAGCATCTCCTGTATCTCCTCCCTCAGAGTCTGTTTGACTCTCTCAGGCACCTTATAAGGAGCCTGCCTAATAGGGCTTTGGGGTTCTGTATCCACCTGGTGGTTTCCCAGTGAACATGTCACTAAACTCATGTAACACTGCTTGGATTTCTCGAACTTGGGTAGGAGATAGCTGCTGGGACATTGCTATCCCTTCCACTGAGGTGTCATTCCAAGCCTCGCTGAGGAGATAAGTCACCAGATCTCCCTCAGACTCTTCCCACAATCCACTGCAAATACTCAGCACAAGGACCTCCCAATCATGGTAAGTTTTCATCTTGTTAGCATGGTACAATTTGTGTCCCTGCCTCCTGCCTAGCATTTTCACCATGTAGTTAATACCACTTACCTTTCTTACCACCTTGTAGGGTCCCTACTTGCAGCTTGTTGTGTCTGACAGGAATGAGAACCATTACCTGCTGCCCTACAGCATACTCTCTAGCTCGAGCATTCCTGTCATACCATACCTTTTTCTGTTGTTGGGTTTCTGCCAGGTTCTCCTGGGCCAAACCCATGAGTTCCCTGAGCCTTGTCCTGAGGTTTAGGACATATGTCACAACAGATTCCTTGTGAGGTTAAAACTCACCTTTCCACTCATCATGAATTAAATCTACAGGTCCCCTCACCCTATGCCCATACAACAACTCAAAGGGTAAAAAAACTGGATTCCTGGGGAACCTCTCTGTAAGCAAACAACAGATGGGGCAAATATTTGTCTCTCTCCCTCTTAAACTCGACTGAAAATGACTGTAGCATGGACTTGAGTGTAGAGTTTAACCTTTCAGCAAGACCATTAGTCTGGGGATGGTAGGGGTGGTCTTCAGGTGCTTCACCCCACAGTACTTCCACAGACAAGCCACCAGGTCTGACATGAAATTGGCACCTCTGCCAGTCAGTATTTCTTTTAGGAAACCTACCCAGCTAAAAATCTCTAGCAAAGCAGTTGCCTCCTTTTCTGCCTCAATGGAGGACAAAGCCATTGCCTCACGGTATCTTGTAGCATAATCTACTACCACTAGGATATAATTTTTTCCTCTGGAACTTGGGGTACTCAGAGGCCCCACAATATCCATAGCTACCCTCTGAAATGGCTCCTCAATACCAGGCAGAGGCCTCAAAGGATCTCTCACCTTGTCTTCTGCATTGCCTACCTTTTGGCACTGCTCACAGGTCTTGCTGTACCCTGTTACTGCTATGGAAATTCCAGGCCAATAGAAATTCTGCATAATATGTCTCTTTTGTATGTTTTATGCCCATATGACCTGCAAAGGGAATATCATGGGCTATGGCTAGAAGGGCCAGATGGTAAGCTCTAGGCACTACCAACTGCTGTATCTTCTCACCTTCTAGCTCTCCCTCAGGGGTCCACTCTCTATACAGTAATCATTTGTCCCATTATACAGATTCCCCCTTCCCTTGAGAATCAGGTGCCTCACTAGCTACCTGCCTCAGACCTTGCAATGTAGGGTCTGAGAGCTGAGCCTGTCTCAACTCTCTCTTTGTAACCCTTCCCAGCTCCCCTTCCACAGGAAGTCTGGCATCCTCTGACAGCGGTGCCTCACTATCAGCCTGGGTACTACTACTCAGCTCTGTCCTTGCAGTCACTCTGTCCAAGGGAACATCAGTACCCACAAGGAGCTGTGGCTAGCCTTCAGTCTCACTGCTACAGTGTAGCGTCCTCTCTGAAGTAACCACCTCACCAGTCCTGGCTGCAAGTATGGGGTCTGTCTGGGTCTCCCCAGGCTGCCAGACCTACATGCTTGTCTCAGAGCCTGACTGCATGTATCTGCATTAACACATACCTCATCAAAATCCTTCACTATCAGGACATCTGCAGGATGCAAGTTCGGTACTCCTGTTTTCTCAAGACAATCTACTATTGGCATTTTGTCTTTCCCACTTACTGGCTCCCTCACCTTTTGTTCCCCACCTTGCATCTGTGGACATCTGTATGCCACATGGCCCTACTGGCTGCATTTAAAACATTTAACCCTAGGTCCTGGACGTGTACCTGGACTAGTGGCTTCCCCTGATACTGGTGAATTCTGTTGGGGCAGTCTGGGCTGTCCACCATGGGTTCTTTTAGACCCATGAGTAGTACTGGGGGTCCCTTTCCTGTGCAGGGATGCCCTGCTTGCTAGGTATAGGTCTCCCTTCTTCCCCAACTCATCTAAAGTAGCACATTGTCTGTCAGCTAACCAGATCCTTATGTCCTCAGGCAAAGTGCTAAGGGCTTGATCCCTCACCAAAAGGTCTGCCAGCCCTTCAAAAGTAGTGACCTGACATCTGCTCACCCACCTATGAAAATAAGTGCTCAGTTCAGCAACATATTCACACACGCTTTCATCTGCATTGCATCTATGCTCACAAAACTTTTTCCTATAAGTTTCAGGTGTTAGCTTAAAAATTTCTAACAAACAGTTCTTAACAGCAGTATAATTAAAACAGTCAACATCAGACATTTTGGACAAAATAGTTACAGCGTTACCATGGAGTAAGGGGGTCAGGAACCATACCCAGAGCCTTTGGTCAACATCATACTGTTTACATACCCTCTCAAACATATGAATGAAACTATCAAAATTATCCCCCTCTGTAAACTGCGGAAGACATGTACTGACCTTTTGTGCTTCTGTGGTCCAGTTACTCCCTTCCCCATTACCTCTATGACTCTGGCGAAGAGTCAGCATCTCCTTTTCATGCTGCCTCTGCCTTTTCTTCTTCTCAGCTTCCAGGCATAGCATCTCTCATTCTCCTCAGCCTGTAGACATCTCAGTTTCTCTTCTGCTTCTATTTCCAAATGCCCTTGCCTCCAACTCAAGTCTCTTTAGCTCCAGCTGGATTTTTAAGTCCTCTGCAGAAAGGTTGAGCTGTGCATTCTCTGAGTGTTGTACATCTCCATGGCCAGTCTGATCACCCTCCTGATTGCTATTTTCTGATGTAGCTGTGGCCAAAGCTGCAATCATGTCTGCCTTAGTCAGGTTTTCATGCACCAGTCCCTTAGCCTGGCACGTCTCAGCCAAATGGTTCCTTGACAGCTTGCCATACTCCTCTGCTGACATGCTTGCCTGCTCTCCCTGACTACCTATGCTAACAAAATAAATAAAAAAATTGTGAGCTGAACTCTGAATATTCACTGTGTGGCTGATTTAGAGTACAAAAACACCTTCAGTGATCACTGTACGCAAGCTACAGGAATTCACTATACACACCAGTACAAGCCAATTGCCAACCAAGTAATATGTGGTGTGGATATCCCACCACTGCCAAACAATTAATATGTGATGCCTGTGCAATGGCCCAGTAATCAAGGAGCCTCAATCCTCACCACTAACACCAGTGAGGGGTGTCCACATTGGGAAGGATAACAAATATACACACAGTAAATTGCAATTTCCCTTAAGAGCACACAGAGATCACAGTCAGTCTGGGGCTGGTTTCTCCCTTTCTCTCCAGATACCCAATAAGACTCCCCACTGGCACAGCTATAGGATACAGGTCTCAGCCTAGTGGTCAAGCTGAAACCTTCAGCACCCTCTTTGTCCAACCAGTGCTTCGTGTCCCTGCCCAAGTAACTCACATACACAGTGCTAGTCAAGAGTTCAGAGATCACAGAGAAATGCTTAAAATAATCAGTAGAATAGTTCTGACATCAATACAGAAAACAACTAGTCTAATCTTCCTATTCCTTAGCTATTTCTAAGAGAGACACTAAAGTCTAAGATCCTGCTTACATACAGACACAGGCAGAGTGCTGGTGAGTTGGATGTTCTCAAGACAAATGCAAAATGCTCTCTCTCTCTCTCTCTGTCTCTGATAAAGTCCTTTAAATTGATAATACATCCTACTGACTCATTTTAGTTTACATCATTCTTAGTAATTCTCTGGTTTCCCAGGCTAACAGAAACTTTACATTAACATTTCTTAGTAAGCTTGCACCTGGTCAGGAAACTACAGCAATTAAAGACATTATATATGCAAAATCTAGCAATTAACTCTAGTCTCAAAATAATCAGAATATTTCCTTCATCCAGACATCTCAACTCAGAGTTTTGAGATCAAACAATTATACAGTGCTTGACTTATCAGATTTCCTCCAGCAGAGTGCAATGTGGTTACATTTTTGCAGTTCAACATCCAATTCAGTCTTTTCACATTTAAGAGAACAAGCCTGTGGCTTATATTAATATTTGCAAATGATAGAATTATCTACAAAATTCTATCGAGCTAGACTGGTAGCCTTCTCATATCTTCACAAGAACATCTTGTGAATTACATCATGCCTGTCAGTGTACAGCATGCTTTCAGGTTTGGCAACAGTACAATGTTTGAAATATATTCACGTACAACCCATATGCCCTGCTAAAAGGACACTAAGGTCCTTGTTGAGGTAGTTTTCTTGTCTCACCAAGGTCTTCAGCTTAGTGGATCATGCCAGCCTTCATCATGTGCTGAAAAAAAAAAATTTCATCTGCTTTTACTGTACTTGTGTTTTTACCTACTTCTTTTTACTTTTGCATCATCTTAAAATACTCAATTGTATTTATTACTGCTTGGTGTAACTCATTCTAAGCTTTTTGGTTTAAACACTTGGGCTTCGGACCAGTTAGTTGTTTTGCACTGAGAGGTTTGTGGTCTGCACTGTTGTGGCAGAACAGGTAGCTTACATCCTTCTAGGTTGAGAACTGCTGATTGAGGGCTCAGTGTCTGTTATTCTAAAAGTGTATTAATTCTGGTTTAAGCACTTGGGCTTTCAAGCCAGTTATTTTACATTAAGAGGGTTCGTGGTCTGCACTCTTGTGGGAGGAGAGGCTGGACTCTGCCCTTCTGAGCTGGGAATTTCTGGTTAAAGGCTTATAGTGCATGCATATCTGAACTGTTTCTTACTGAAGTTGGTGCCTTGTTTGCTGTGGCATAGACTGGATTCGGGCCTGCTGGATCTAGCTTTGTTTGTGTAACTTGAGCACTAATCCAGACATTCTCTAAAGTATTCAATGGTATTTATTACTGCTTGGTTGTAACTTGATTAAAGTGTAGCTATCATTCAAGTCTTTTGGATTAAGCACTTGGGCTTCAGACCAGTTGTTTTACATTAGGAAGGTTTGTGGCAAGCACTGTGGTGGCAGGACAGGTAGCTTTCATCCTTCTAAGTTGGGAACTGCTGATTGAGAGCCCAGTGTCCAAGTGTATTAGTTCTGGTTTAGGCACTTGGGCTTCAGGCCAGTTATTTTACATTAAGAAGGTTCGTGGACTGCACTCTTGTGGGAGAAGAGGCTGGACTCTGCCCTTCTGAGCTGGGAATTTTCTGGTTAAAGGTTTATAGTGCCTGAATATTTGAACTGTATCTTACTGAAATTGGTTCACCTTGTTTGCTCTAGCATAGACTAGATCCAGGCCTACTAAATCTAGCTTTGTTTATATACTTGTTGTTTGTTTGCTTGTTATTTCCCTGGAAGCTAATTCACCTAATACGCAACTTCTCAGCTTCTGTGGATCACTAGTGATATCTGCATTGCTTACTGTACTTATTTCCTTGTTTCACTTGAAAGAAAGTTACTGATTGTCGTTTTGCATTTAGTTACTTGTATCACATTGCACTCAAGTTACCTGGCACTTGCTCACTAAAGCAATTATATAAGTCAGCACTAAAAATTAAAAGCACTACACCCTCACTCCCCACTGGCCCTTGTTTTCAATTAAGGATTTCCCAATATTATTCTAGCATGTCCAAAGGTCAGTTGTCAATCTCCTCTCCGGTCCAGCTGGTGAATCTGGGAATCTTGAGGCAATGTTATAACTGCCTCATGTACACAGACAACCCTCTCCTCCTCCCACATAACACAAATACTTGAGAGATGCAGCTATTTAGCCAAACTGGAGGCTGAGCTCTCTCAACTCAGGACTGGCAAGACCAGACAGGAGGAGAAGGCAACTACACACACCACAAAACCAGCCTCACATAATGCTACCACTCCACTGAATCAAACACATAAACACACAAAGACATACTCGGAGGCTCTGAGTAAAATTTACCTAAACAGCAGAGGCCTCCAAAGCAGACACCCAAACAACTGCTACCTCAAGACACCCCACAAGCAACACATAAACCACAAAAGCAGTGTGCAAAGCAGTCACAGCCCTTAAGGCCAAATACAACACCAAACATACTTGTCATAGGTGACTCCATAGTCAGACACACTGACGTCCCACTCACCAGGCTGAACAAGGAGAGGGTCACAGTAAGCTGCCTATCGGGCGCTAGAATCCGCCACATAACACAAGCACTCGGGTCACTCCACAGCAAGTACAAATATGACACAGTCATTGTCCATGCTGGTGTGAACGACCTGAGACGCACCTCCCTGGACTGCATGAAAAGAGACATAGAGGAGCTCTCTGATTATGTAGCCCAGGCAGGTATGACCCTAACCCTGAGCAGTATCCTTCCTTCACCAAGAATGATGCCACAATATAGAGACAAGATGATCAGCTTTAACAATTGGCTTAATGTCTGGTGTCATTCAAAGGGGATCCAGTGTCTGTCTGCCTGGGATGACATGCTTGACAAGCCACGCTGCTTCAAGGGACGGCTTGCACCTGTCACCCCTGGGATTCCGGATATTGGCTAAGGCTCTTGCCACCCCCATAGTGCCTTTTTAGGCAAGGCTCAAATTCTAAACCTACCACCCTAGAAAACAAAAATGGGAAGAAATTGAGGGTAATGCTGCTCAATGCCAGAAGTCTAAATCTCAAAATGCACGCACTCGAGGCCCTTCTCAGTATGGAGAACATCGATGTCTGTGCTGTAACTGAAACCTGGTTCAAGGCTCCTGAGAGCACCCCGGCACTATTAGGTTTTACCTCATATCATGCGTTCCGCCCCAAAACCCGGACCACTCCACAAAAGGAGGGGTGTATCCATATTCATAAAGGATACTCACACCTCCAGGTTGGTGGCAACGCATGAAGCTTGGAAACCATCCAGGTGCAACTAACAATAGGCAAAACTGCTCTACAAATTGTAGCATGCTACAGGCCACCCTCTCAAACTCAGGAACCCCACACAGCCTTCCTGAAGACACTGGAGGGTATAAATGTATCTCCAAACACCATCATATTGGGTGACTTCAACTACCCGAATATAGACTGGGAACATTACTCAAGCCCTAACTTTCTAGCCCAACGGTTCCTGGAGTTCATAAATTCAAATGCCATGGAACAGCTAGTCACTGTTCCCACGAGAGGAGAAAATATACTAGATCTCATTGTCACAAACATGGGGACAAAATGCTCCACACCGAAGTATATCCCTCATTGGTGAGATCTGATCATAAACTAATCTCACTGGAAATCCACATCCCGCCCCACCCCAAACAAAAAGACCATAGTGAAGAACTTCTCTAAAGCAAACTTCACACTACTCAAGACTGGTGTGGTATCCTTCAAGGCCCCTGAGTCAGAGGAAACCACAACCCAAGCTGCGGAAGCCCTTACAAATGCCTTCTATGAACACCTCCAGGACTGCATGGATCAGGCAATCCCAAATAAAACCAAGACTCTTTCCACAAAGGGCAAACGTCCAGTCTGGTGGACCCCAGCCATTAACAAACTTTACAATAAGAGGAGAAAGCTATTACATGATAGAACAAAATCCATAAAAGGGAAGTCACCCCTGATCATTATTAGTAAAAAATACGAGCACTCATAAAATCAACTAAGGCCAATTTTGAGAGAAAAATTGCCATGGATTCAAAGGACAATCATAAGGCCTTTTTCAGCTATGTTAGGAACCTGGGTGGAAACTCACAGATATGCTCAGAATTAGTCCAAAATGATACAAAAATCACTGAACCCACAGACATTGCCAACATACTGGCAGACAGGTTCAGTGCAAACTTCACCCCTCTCCCCTAAAGGAGAGATAACTATCCCAGCCGAGTGTAGCCTCCCGGACATCTCAAATGCGCAGGTGAAAGCTGCTCTCTCTAAAGCTAAAACACAGCATCAATGGGACCGGATGGTGTCCCCGGCTGTGTGCTACACGAGCTAAATGAGGAATTAAACCCGCACATAAGGCAGCTGTTTAATCTCAGCCTTACCACAGGATACGTGCCCAAGGAGTGGCGACGGCAACTGTGGTCCCACTCCACAAAGGTGGCGCCTCACGGACCCTGGTAATTACCGCCCCATAAGCTTAACAAGTCTAGTCTGCAAAGCTATGGAGAGGATCATAATGGAGCTCATAAACAAAGATATAGGGGACTTGCAGACATTGGACCCGACCCAGTTTGGCTTTGTCAAGGGAAGATCATGCCTTTTGAACTTGGTCGACTTCTTGAAATAGTCACCAAGGCCATTGATGAGGGAAAGGCAGTCCATACAGCCTACCTTGACCTTGCAAAGGCTTTCGACACAATACCCCACTCGGTATTGTAGAAAAACTTACCAGCTTAAATGTAAACCCATATGTCACAAGATGGGTTGCAAACTGGCTTAAGGACAGAACCCACAGGGTTAGAGTTGCTGGCGCTGTGTCAGACTCCAAGCCGGTCACAAGTGGTGTCCCACAGGGCTCGGTCCTTGGCCCCTATTGTTTGGCATCTACTTCTCAGAAGTACAGGCCAACATGGGAGGACTTTGGCTGACAAAGTTTGCAGATGACTGCAAACTGGGCCATAGTGGAAAGTGCATCGGACACTGATATCCTTCAGAAGGGACTCACGGAAACAGATAGCTGGTGCCAGAGCCATGGCCTGAAGTTAAACGCCAAAAATGTATAGTCATACCCTTCGGGAAAAACAAGGTAACCCCAAGCTACCATATAGGTGGCAATCCACTAAGCACAGAAGAGGTTATCAGGGACCTGGGGACCCAGGTTGACAGTGGCCTTTCTTTTGACACTCACATTGCTAAAGTGGTTAGAAAGACCTTCTACATTGCCCACCTGATCATGAAGGGATTCACATCCAGATCTAGTGAGGTCATTGTTCCCCTGTACTCTTCACTTATCAGACCAATGATCGAGTACAATGCCCCATTCGGGATGTATCTCACCCGACATCTGCAGCAATTGGAGAGACCCCAAAAGTTCCTCACCAAAAGGATAAAGGGACTCCAAAATCTGTCATATGCTGCCAGATTGAAGAAACTCCAGCTCTATTCAGTCGCATACCGCCTGCTCAGAGGTGACATGTGCCTGACATACAAGGCCATGTCCAACCCGGAATTAATGGACATGCTCCACCTCAAAAAATCCAAATCCACCAAAACCACTAGAGCAAGCGACTTAAACCTTAGCACGGATATAAATAGGACGTGCTGGAGGGATAGATTTATCACTCAGAGACTCCCTGTGCTGTGGAATAAAATCCCGGTCCATGTGAGGCAGAGCACCTCGCTGACGCTGTTCAAGAGAAATCTAGACCTGTGGATGGGAGATCGTAGGTTTACCCCGGGAATCATCTCTGGGTCACTGCTGGACAGAGGCACAACAAACTAATGGGCACAGTATTTTTTCATATAAGGGGTGGCGTAAGCCACAATAATTTGGGCTAGGCTTATAAATGCCTTAGGGCAGATAGCCTAGTATAAACCTATGAACCTATGAACCTATGAAAGATGCTGAGATCCAATGGAATCTGATGTTCTTATGTTACCTTTTTGAATATTTTATGCAAGAAAGGGTTAATAATGTAAAAAATGTAGTAGGCAACACAAACTACAAATGACAAAAACAGCAGCAGTGGGTTCAGGTATAAACGTCGACTCACAGTTTATCCAAGAATTTATTCAATAAAATACATGAAAGGTGTAGTCACATAAAAATATAAAAGGTATAAACAGTATTCCAAGCACTTTCGTGTCTGGTGAATCAGAGACTTTTTCAAGGAAATTAGAAAACTGTTACTGAGCTCAATTTAAACAAACAGATCCACCCCAATTAACATTGAACCAATAGAATAAAACCATATAATGAATATTCATAAAGTTCATAAATATTCAATAATCACAGTACAATTCAACCACAGAACCCATGTCATGATAAAAACACACTAAAATGTACAGCAAATAACATACCAATCCCCAAAAATCATGCCCTTGTCAAAATAGTATAGGTAAAAATACTATTAATAAACATATACAAATAGACATATAAAATGTAAAATTATATAAATACATGTAAAAAGTGTATAGCAATTCATTTATCTATTTAATGCTTTGAACTTCAAGAAACAGGCTAAGGATAGAGCATCATTGATACCCAGCCAGTTTATTGCATTAGTTTTAATCTGCCATAGTGCCTCTTGTTTCTCCAGTTGTAGGGTCCAGGGGCCACCCCTTGGGTCTATGTCTAAAACATCATTTATCGTAAATTTAAAATCATGCCCCTCATACTCCTTACAGTGTTTAGCGAGAGCATTTGTCTCTTTGCCTAACCTAATGTCCCGTAAATGCTCATATATCCTACATCTTAATCTCCTTTCCGCTTTCCCGATGTAGAAAGCGGGACAAACCGTATATAGGGTACAGTATACCACCCTTTCAGTTTGGCATGTGGTCTTCCTTCTCAGTTCTATAGTAACCCCATTGATAACACAAGATGAGCCCTCAGGAATATGTGTGCAAGATGAACAAGCCCCACATTTCCTCATGTAACCAGTCATATGTCCCCTCTTACAAGATTCAAGGACATTTTCAAGCGTCCTACCCTTTCTGTATATAACATTTGGTCTCTCACCCACCTATTGTCGAATGTCATTACAGGATGCAATAATTACCAAATTCTTATATAAGATATCCATAATTAATTTACTGGACCTATTACAGGTCTTAACTAGAGCTGATCTTGACTGTGTTACTCCTACGGCCCTTTCAGTTCCATTTTGGTTCACAATGACCAAGTTCGAGTCATCTGTGTCATCAGCATTCACTTCAATGACTATTTCATTGGGCCCATAATGGGTCATAACACAAGTCGAATCGCCATAAGTTTCTCCTCTGGTCCTATTGTTCTCCTTGTTAACATTGGGTATATTGATCAAGCAAGTTTCATCCACATCCTGATTAAGTATAGCCTTGAAATAACCTTTCTCCCTCTTATTCAAAACCTCAATAAAGACCTCATTCAGAAGTGAGTTAGGATAACTCCTTCTCAAAAACATTTCCTTCAACAGTTCGCATTCATTTAAAAATGCATCAAAAGAGGTAATCATTCAGGGAGCCCTAACCAGCTGACCTTTTACCACCCCCTTCTTTTGTTTATAAGAATGACCACTATCAAAGTGAAGGAAACTATTTGAATATGTCTTTTTACGAATGATTTCAGATTGAAAAACCTTCCTGGACCTATTCTTAACTAGTTTAACATCCAAATATGCTATTTCATTCTCATCGAAACTACAAGTAAAATGTAGAAATCATGTCGAGTTGTTCATAAAATCTAAAAATTCTGTAATCTTATCATGAGGACCCACCCAAAAAATAAAAATGTCACCCAAAAAATGGATATACATTCTACAGTATTCATAATAAACTGAGTTCAGTAAATATTTTTTCTCCCACTGGAGTATGACAATGTTCGCATAGAGCTCCCCACGTGATGAACCCATGGCAGCCCCATTTTTCTGGAAAAAGTATTCATTGTTAAAAATATAAAATTATTTATCAATACCACCTCCAACAATTGTTCATATTTGTTAACCCTAGGTTGAGGAGCACCCTTTTCACATAAAAATTCACAAAACCATTCAAGACCAAGCTCATGCGGCATCACTGTGTATAGGTCTTTGACATCTCTGGTAATAAAAATGCCTGAATCGACATAATCCAACTTGTTGATTCTTTCAAAAAGTCCCACTTTGTTATTTTAATTGTAAACTATCATTTGTATTTTCTGATAATAAATATATCAATAAAATGGTGTTTAGCTGACCTGTACAGACACATTTTATGAGGCTGCAATCAGCTGCTCTTCAACCATCATTAAAGGCATCAACTATATATGAAGGGTACAAACTACAACCCAGGCCAAAGGA
>NC_056741.1:16180015-16325015 GCF_019279795.1 Protopterus annectens | reverse complement strand
TACATACATTCCTCCCTTTCTCATGCTTTATTCTTATCTAGTTAATCTTATAAAATGCTTTCTGCCTTCGCTTATCAATGTTCTCATATCTACATTTTTCTTCTGTGAAGAACTTGATTGGAATTCCTGTGAGAACAGCTTGTGTTAAATAAAACTTTCTGGTCAGATCATCTATCGAAAATGCTGCATGTAGATAAGAAGCATTTTCCATTTTTTGTGTCTTTATCTGCTCCAGAAATAGCATTTAAGTTCATAGGTGTTTATAATATATATATAATTTACATAATATATAATTTATTTCATTTATATAGAGAACCTCATACCAATATATTTTCAGATATCCAAAAGAAGATATGTCTAATACTGCTTTATCACCTCATTTGGAATGACAGGGTATCTCGGTGACTTTTCTTATTACCCATACAGCACCTGAAGGCACCTTAATATACACAAATAACAGTGAACCACTATGTTCCATATGTCCATTTTGTACTCTTTTAATTCCACTGTTTTCAGTAGTAGAATAAAAGATTTTTTGTATACACTATATTAAACAGGATGTCATATGAACATAGCAATCATTTTTAGTGTTCCTTTTGACCATTTTCCGGAGACTCTTCTTTGTGTGTTATGATGTGTTAGTGGTTCTGGGTACAATATGAGTGACAAGGGGAGGAATGAGTGTAGCATGCTGGTTTTCTTGTTATGAGACTTCCCATATTATGGTTGCTCCACCTCATCAGCGAAAGGTAGTTTACTGCTCGTTTGTTGTTGCCCCAGGCAGAGCCTATGATGTGAGAACAAGAAGAACCCACCCTAGAAGAAGTAAGGAAAATTAAGTCAGGGGAAAGCAACAGGACCTCAGATGGGGTCACAGCAGATATGATCAAAATGTTGGGTAAGCTAAGGGAACAATGGCTTTAGAGGGTACTCACAGGGTTGTCAACTTTTCAAATACCCAATGTGGGACATTTTTGTAGAAACATGAGATTTTGCAGGACAAAACATACCCATAGTCTTTGCAAAGGACAGAACTTCACTTTTATGCCCAAAATAAAAGCTTATTCTTTTAGCATTTGAGTTGCTTGTTTTATTTCTTATTACATTTAGGTGTTTCGGATACAAAATAACTGCTTTTATGCAGCTATTAAAGAAAACATATATTTTTTTCTCCTAAAATCTCTGGACATTTGTCAAGTTTTTAGTTTGTTTTTCAGGACACAATTGTCCAAAGAGGGACAGGTGGTAACCCTAGGTACTCATAGCAGTACGAAGAGAAAGGCATACCCCATATGATTAGAGAATATGCAAGCTGGTGTCATATAAGAACAAAGGGGACATTCACAACTGTGGGCAGTAGAGAGGTGCCAAACTTCTGTCACACTGCATGAAAGTGCTGGAGAGGGTGACTGATAAATGAATACGCAGAGCAGCATAAAGTAAGATGGGACATGACCATTTCTGATTTAGATCAGGATGCAGCATGACTGACCTGATGCTTACAGTGAGACAAATAGTTGAGAAGAAGCTAGAACTGAGGAAAGAGTTAAACTGGGCACTCCTGGAATTAGAGAAAAACATACAAGAAAGTTCCAAGAAAGCATATTTGGGCAGTCCTATGATGATTTGAAGCCCAGGAAACAGTGGTAGCATTAATGCATACACTATACTGGTCATGGTTGATACAAAAAACGTATTTATAATTATTCTCCAGTGTTTGGGGTTTGGCATGGTTCCGCGACATTTTTCTTGATTCTAAATTTCTTGGCGACAGTGACATTTAGTTTGCTTGTACTTTTATGGAACTGGTCCCATCTAACATGCTTTTTTGTGTTTGAAAATTATTTTTTGAGCATTGTTCTAGGGTTGCTATGGTGCAGTGGTTAGCATTGCCACCTCACAGCAAGAGGTTCTCTGGTTCAATCCTCGGCTGGGGTGCCTTCTGTGTGGAGTCTGCATGTCCTCCCTGTGGTCACGGGAGTTTCCTCCGGGTGCTCCAGTTTCCTCCCACATCCCAAAGGCATGCTGTAGGTGGATTGGGCACTCCAAATTGGCCCTAGGTGTGAGTGTGTGTGCCTTTAGTGGAAGGTTGGGCACTGGGCTGGCAACTCGACACTGTAAAACTCCACTGCCAATCATGAACGGACAGGTGATCGGCTGTGGAGACCCCTAACCGGGAAAAGCTGGAAGAAGAAATTCTATGGGTGCTGTATCAACACCCATTTTTGCAAATCATGTTTTGCTCTATTGGGAAAAGCACATTTTTTCCTAAAGTTTTTATTTCCAACATGTCAAACAATACACATGTGCTTTAGATTATCTATTGTTGTTATTATGGACTGGCTTACTATGTGAACTCAAGATGTTCTTTGACTTTTTGTAGGAAAGTAAACATTTTTAAGATTTACCTGTCATTCTTCTGTTTCCAGCACTGATTTTCTTGATGGAATGATTTATAAGAATTTTGAAAAGAGTTGATCTGATGTTGTCAATTTACATTCGTTCCTCAACATATGGGTTCGGATCTGACCCTCTGATCTGAGTCAGCCACTTTTTATGCCTCATAGCTACTGTAAATTCTTGAGCTCCTCCATAACCGATAATGCTGCAGCATCCCTCTATATCCCAGATCTCATTTGCCATCCTCACGTATGGAAGTGGTCACTGTCAGCTCTCAAGTATTTAGTGAGTTATAAAAGATTTGATGTTACATCTTTCTCCCTTTCTATTGTATTTCTATTTTATACTTCTTAACTTTATTCTAAACTAGTCTTTTTCTTGTTTTTGTTTTTTCTTCTGTGTATCTTGATGCCATTGTTGGTTGTTTTTCCCTAACTTTCTATTCTACTTTCTTTACCTAACTTTAAAAAAAAATTTCTGCCTTATTCTCCTTTGCTGTTTTACAGTATCTTCTTCTCTTTCGTCTGTTCCCGTTAGGGGTTGCCACAGCGGATCATCTGTCTCCATTTCTTCTTGTCCTCTTTATCTTGCTCTATCACACCAACCACCTGCATGTCCTCTCTCACCACATCCATAAACCTAATGTTAGGCCTTCCCCTTTTCCTCTTACATGGCAGCTCCATCCTTATAGGTTCACAGGTTCACAGGTAGGTACTAGGCTAGTATCCTTTTTCCAATATACCCAGCATCCCTCCTCAGCACATGCCCAAACCAACACAATCTCGTCTCTCTGGCTTTGTCTCCAAACCATCCAACCCGAGCTGACCGTCTAATATACTGATTCCTAATCCTGTCCATCCTTGTCACACCCAGTGCAAATCTTAACATTTTTAACTCTGCTACATCTAGCCCTGACTCCTGTCTTTTTTCAATGCCACTGTCTCCAACCCATATAACATAGCTTTTCTCACTACCCTCTTGTAGACCTTCCCTTTCACTCTTACTGGTACCCGTCTGTCACAAATCACTCCTGATACTCTTCTCCACCCACTCCATCCTGCCTGTACTCTCTTCTTCACCTCTCTTCCACACTCACCATTACTCTGAACTGTTGATCCCAAGTACTTAAACTCATCCACCTTCGTCACCTCTACTCCCTGCATCCTCACCATTTCTCTATCCTGCCTCTCATTCACACACATATATTCTGTCTTAGTCCTGCTGACCTTCATTCCTCTCCTTTTTAGAGCTTATCTCCACCTCTCCAGGGTCTCCTCAACCTGGTCCCTACTCTCACTACAGATCGCAATGTCATTTGCAAACATCATAGTCCACAGGGCCTCCTGTCTGATCTCGTCTGTCAACCTGTCTATCACGACTACAAGCCAGTGCATTTCTCTGTGCCGGTCCCAAGCCTGGAAAAATGGGGAGGGTTACGTCAGGAAGGGCATCCGGTGTAAAACCTCTGCCAAATGACATATGCGGGCAACAATACAGATTTGCTGTTTTACAGTATAATGGCTGAAAAGCCTTAGGGTTTCAAAAAGTGTAAAGAGTGTGGGCAGAAGATCCCTTTGTCTGATGCTCACAACTCTTGTGTCTATTGTCTGAACCCTGCCCATTTGAAAGTCCCTAATGAGATTTGTAAATCTTTTAATCCAAGGGCTTTGGTCAATAGAAAGAATAAATTGATTTTGGAAGGAACAACTTTTTCAGAGTCATTGATTGGTGCTCAACCCTCCAAGGCAGGCCAAAAAGAGTGAAGAACATGTCTACCCGAATCTTCTGGACCGTTCACTACTTATTCCGAGTCGAAAAAGGAGCCAGCTTGGAAGAGCTTGAAACAGTTGGATCCAAAGACCAAATCCTCGGATCCAACTGTTTTGGATACAAGGTCTGCCTCATTGGATCCAGTTCTTTTGGAGCCAAAAGAGTTCACCTGGACCCATTATGCATTCTTTCTGGACCCGATTCCCTCTGTGCTACCTTTCCCCTTTTCAGAGAGGCGCCGACACTCTAGATCTCCCTCTTTAGCTTCTTCTTTCCATTCTTCTAGGGGTCTTACAGAGGCAAATGTGGATAGAGTGACAAGGAAGTTTCTGTCGGCACAGATACAGATGGGAGTACTCCTAGCTCTTATCCTTTGGGATAGGACACCATTATTTGTATCACTCCACCCATCTTGGCTCCTTCTGCAATCTGTCCTTCAGCTTTGGAGCCCTTGTATTCAAGCCTTCCAGGACTGTCTGCATTGGATCGAAAAATGGTTGTATTTTCAGATTTATTAACTTCTGAGTGGAACAGCTCTGAATGTGTCAGAGCTGGATGACTCTAGGAGCTGAAGCTTCATTGCCGGCTCCGAGGTGCTAGAGTCAACTTCAAAGCTGTTAGAGCCATCCCTGCCTCTTGGGGCCTTGGCACTGGACAGCTCTTCTCCCAAGGACATTCTTTCTTTGAGGTAGTAGAGAGAGTATTCTGTTCTAGAATTCAGATGATTTCTCCACCCTCAGATCTGCAACCTGGTTCCCATATGTCTTTGTGCCCTCAGTCTCATCAGTCTACTCCACAGGGGCAGCCAGCCTACCCAACAGGATATCTTTACATCTTCTGATGCTTCCCTGGAGCACCCCACCAAAGAAGTTAATAGGAAGAGGAAGTGCAAGAGGAGGCACTTAGATTCCCCTCAGGAATCAATCACAGAAGATTCTGATTTCAATAAAGAGGAAGAGTCCCCAAGGTCACCACCTGATGACATCTCCTTTGGAGACATTTTGAAGATCCTTAAGCAAAGGGGTGGTTGATCTACCGATAACCCTTACCAAGATGAATTGGTATTCCTGGAGGCATTTGGGAATGGGCCATCTACTTCCTTTGTGACTCCAGCCACTGATGAACTCATTGAGTTGATCTCTTGGTGGGCGTGGAAGGAACCAGATTCTGCTGAGCTGATCCCTAAGAGACCAGATAGGATCCTGGCACCACCAAAGGGAAAAGAGTTCTAGAACAAAGGAGTACCAGTAGATGCCATAGTTATAGCAGTGGTCACAAAGAAAGAACTTGCCAAGCAGAATTCATCTGTTCACCCCCCTAACAAGGAGTCTAGGGTGATGGACAGATTTGGGAAATGTGTTTATGCTTCAGCGACTTTCACACTTAGATCACTGAACTACTTGGTGCACTTCAGCAGACTTCAGAGGGATTTGATTAAAGAAGCTCCAAATCCTTCTCAAGAGCAATAACTGCTGAGGCACAGACTTCCATTTCATCACAGTTGGCTACCCTACAGTCCATTGAAAATTTGTCTATGAGACTAATTTTGCACACAACTGAAGGTACCTCAAGGGTGGCAGGTTTAGGCATTTGCATTAGGAGACATGCCTGGATGCACCTGTGTGATTTTGTGGAGCCCTTCGAGTCCTCCTTCGTCATTGTACCTTTTGATGGGAGTTCCTTGGTTGGCCCTAAAGTTAAGGACACACTCTCCAGGTGTGAGCAAGTTGGTAAGAGCCTGTCTGCAGTAGGTGTACATTTTTCAAGTCCTCAAAGAACCTTCTCTAGGAACCAACAAGGTAGTCAGAAAATGAGGTTCAGAAACTCATAGGGTCCTTTCCAGGATCCACGTGGAGATAGTTTCCCCAGGTGCAGAGGGAGGAATTCTAATAGAAAATGCTGCTCATGTGGCAGAGAAGGCCTGGAGAACAAGGAATCCAGAGATTTCTTCTCTGACAGACCCTATCAGTGTTCCTGAATGGTGGCCAGATTGTTCACCTCTGGAGGCAGTTGGGTTTCATCTATCCCTGCACCAGAAAGCCTGAGTAGATATTACAGAAGATACATAGGTGCAGAGGATTATTTACAGAGGATAAATACTTCCTTTTTCTCTACCCCCTATTTCAACAATAAATAGAATTTCCAGTGTTCCACCCAGTCAGAGGAAGGTAGCAGCTCTAGAAATAAAAAAGCCCCAACAAATAAAAAAATCTGCTAGAAAAAAGAGTCATCCCAGAGGTCTCCACAGGCAAGAAAGAATCCAGAACTTAAGATTCTTTTTAGTGACAAAGAAAACAGGGGACTGGAGACCAATTTTGAATGTCAGCAATCTAAACAAATTGGCAAGTATACAAAATTCCAGATGGTCATGGTTCAGTCCATTTTGCCTTTCCTGCACAAGGACGACTGGATGTGCTCAGTAGATTTTCAGGATATGTACTATCACATAAAAATGAACAGACGATCCAGGAGATGCCTACATTTTTTGCTGGGAGTCAGTCATTACCAATTCAGAGCACTTCCCTCTGGCCTCACCATGGCCCTCAGGGTGTTCACCAAATGCATGGCAGTAGTAATAGCTCACTTGAGGCTGCATGGATTCTGAGTGTTTCTCTACCTGAATGGCTCATCACTGCTCTAACCAGGAATCTACTGATCAAAGCCAGAGATTATGTGCTCCAGTTGTGCTCTCACCTAGGCATCACAATCAATTTCAACAAATTTCAACTAAGACCAGCTCAAGTGTTAGAATTCATAGGCGTCTTTTTCAACATGGTATCAATGACAGCATCTCTTCCCTTGCCAAATGTACAAATAATTTGATTTCCATTACAAAAGATAATTCATAGTTCCTTGCTGTCAGCCCGACTGATTCTACAGGCTTTAAGGTCAATATCTGCTGTCATAATTCTGGTTCCATTGGCAAGATACCATATGATAATTCTTCAGTGGACCCTAGAGACTCAGTGGTCCATCCTATACCTGCCTTTGTCCTACTCAGATATACAAAAGGTACCTCAGATGGTGGATTTGCTCAGAACAGATTTTACAAGGCTGACCTTTCATACTACCTCATCCCAAGGCCATAGTGAAAACAGATGCATCCCAATTTGGGTGGGAGGGCACTTCTTGGGAAAGACAGTCCAAGGTGCCTGGTATCCAGAATAGGTCAACACACATATCAATGTCTTAGAAATGAGAGCAATTTTCCTAGCATTGCAGGCCTTCCAAGATGCTATCTTCCTTCAGCGACTATCACAATTCAGATGGACAATATGTCAGTAGTTTGGTACATCAACAAATAAGGAGGAACCAGATCTTACTCCTTAATGTTGAGAAGCTCT
Source organism: Protopterus annectens (assembly GCF_019279795.1). Taxonomy (NCBI): domain Eukaryota; kingdom Metazoa; phylum Chordata; order Ceratodontiformes; family Protopteridae; genus Protopterus; species Protopterus annectens. The sequence continues at coordinate 16,317,501 of NC_056741.1, read as the reverse complement.
GAGAATGTAGCAATGGGTAATCTCATCCAATCAATTTCTGACAGCAGTGCACATTCTGGGAAATCCAATGTGATAGCAGACAAGTTGAGCAGGTCCATCCTATTGCCTCACAAGTGGTCTCTTAACAAGACAATTGCGGAGAAGATATGCTGTCAATGGGACCAGCCATGCTGTGACCTACTTGCATCTCCCCTCAACAAGTGCAGCAGATTTTTAGCCCTGATCCCCCCACTGGAGGAGTCACTGAGAGACACAGTCCTTCACGATTGCCCCCCACCCAGTCTCCTCTATGCTTACCCTCCATCTCCTCTGATCCAGAAGTTTCTTCCGAAACATCTTAATTGAAGAGCTCAGTAACCCTCATTGCCCCTTAATGGACTCGTCAGAATTGGTTCTGCTTCTTTGGCCTCATCTAGTTCACCCCCCTTGGGTCCTGGACCTAATTCCAGACCTACTGTGTCACCCAACAGACATGATTCACTCGGACATTTTTGGGCCTAAAGTTGACCACATGGTTTCTTTAATTTCATTGACAGCAAGACAACCCAGGCTGTCCTCCTCTGTCCATCACATTATTTTGTCTTTCCACAAAGCTTCCACTAGGAAGATTTACAAAAGTAAATGGAAAAGATTTGTTTTAGGACACAACAGAAAAGCATCAATCCCTTTTTATCACCATTATTCACAGTTCTTGAATTTTTGACTTCTATTTATAATAAAGGGACCAGTTCATCAGTGGCTAAAGTACAATTAGCTGATGTTTTATTTTCATGTCAGAGTTGGTACTTCTACCTTAGCTTCATCACGACTCTGTAAGGCATTTATAAAAGGAACCTTTTTTACTGAAACCTCCCTTTAAATATCCTACACCACCATGTGATTTGAATTTAGAATTACAAGCCTTGACTCAGTCACCATTTAAACCAGCTGCAAAATGTGAATTAAAATTATTAATTTGGAAAACAATATTTTGATAGTCATTATATCCACTAGGAGAGTTTCAGAACTGCAAGCCTTATCTTCTAAATGTCCTTATTTGATTTTTCATAGAGATAGGGTATCCTTACAAACCAATACATCTTTTCTTCCTAAGGTGATGTCAGGATCCAACATTAATCAATGTATCAACCTTGCAGTCTTCTTCTTCCCAAATTTATTCACAGACGATTATGTTTCTATCTCCATAGAACTAAAAAAAAAATTCAGAAAATCACATCAATTATTCATCTCCTTTTCTGAATCAAGATTGGGAAAGCCAGTTAACAAAATAACTTTAGCTAAGTGGCTAACTGATTGCATTTCCTTTGTCTACAATAAACTGGGTTTACCCCTGCCAAAACCATTGAGGACTCATTCAGCTAGATCTATGGCAAATTCTTCAGTATTTCTATCCAGAAATTCCATGGATGATATTAGTGCTGCAGCCACTTGGGCTAATCCTTATACTTGTAATGCTCATTACAAACTTGATCTGGTCTCTAGGGGAAGAGCAGCCTTCGGCTCAACAGTACTCTGGACTATCCTTTCTTAAAGTCCACCTGGGATTCAGCTAGGAACTCTGTCCCACATATTGATAAAGATGTTATGTACTCTCCATAACATCTCATCTGCGTTGTCCATTTTCATTATTTCTCAACTCCCCTTCCTCTAACGTTGTTGCTTATGATTTCTGGAAGAATGAGAAGATACTATGGGAACCAACGTTCCTGTTTTTTGTGCTCCAGATACTGGTTTCTCATACAACCATTATTTCTTGCATTGTTATTTAGCAATAAAAAAACAGCAAATAAGATCTGAGGTATGGAGGGAGACTGCAGCATTATGGGTAAGGGAGGAGCTCGAGAGTTTGCAATAGCCACGAGCTGTAAATAACAGTCAGGTTGGAATCGAGGATCGCATCCGAACCCACATGTTGAGGAAGAATGAAAATGGACAACACAGATGGAACATTCTGGTGAGGGTATAACTTCTTTTTTGAATCTAAGATTTTTAGAACACCAACGTTTAGTAATTCTTACTTTCACTTTCAGATTAACCACTCCTTGTTGATGAAGAAAAATATTTTCAATGGACAGTTAGCATGTTTGTCTCAATTAGTATCTGAGGATTAGGTTTTTGACACTGAATTAATATTTTTAGAAACAGTTATTTATTGACAGGTCATACACTTTGGAGCTCATTTCTGATGTTACAACTGACATTTTATCTAAAAGGATTGATAGTTTTGCTTCTGTCTTGCAAAATCCCCAATGCATCAATGATAAAAAAAAAAAATTCAAAGCAACAGTAATACTTATTTCAAGGCTGTTTGCCATTTTCTAGTGACAGTAAATAAATTCAGAATATAATTATCTAAGCATTGGTAAATTTTTGACCACTTTGATAGTTTTTCCAGTAAGGTGGATGTTAAACCACATTTTTAGTATAACAGCGGCATGACAATTAAAGTGTTTTGCAACAATTCACTACTGCATCCTGGCATCTGGTGGGTTAAATGCCACAATGCATTTTCCAAAAGTGTATCCTTATTTATTTGGGCCATTTTTTTAATAAAAGAGTTTGTAAACTTTATATTCAAACCATGGCCCAAATTAATTTACTGTACCCTAGGTGGCAGTACATAGACTTTAATAATGGACACCTCTCTGCACGTGTTTAACTTGCGTCCATTTAAGTCTACGGATACCTCTCACATTTTTCCTTTAGCCGATGAAACAGGTTAAAGATCAGCATTTAACCCCAGTGTTATTGCTGCGGGGAAAACAAATTTGAAGCCATTCGCTAATGTACAGAAAATGCAGATCATCACCCTGCACACCCCGGTGGTGTAACAGGTAAATCCCAAAACCATGGCAAACATGCTAAGGCCTGTTCAAAAAGACCTAAACCACATTTAACTTCCAACTTATAACTTGGTATGGCAAAATATGGCACATGCAAGCAGTGTAGGCACATCAGTGTCAGTAAATATGTTGCAGTAGGTGATAGGACCATTTGTAGTAAATGATTATTTAAGTGTGACAGTACAAGACAGTGTATCCTAAGACACGTACCTCACATTAAGACTGAGAAAAGGCAGAGGGACAGAATATACCAACACATATGTGCTATAACAAAAAAAAATGACAGCAACAATGCTTTGGCAAAGCACAGTCTTATTTGCCTGAATTTTAGTAAGTTTCTCTTTTTTGTGTTAGAGAAGGTTCAAAACTGGGATAGAGGCAGTGACTGGCAAAATAATCTACTTAAAAAAGCCATTTTGACAACTGGAATTAGGTGCTGATAGACCATCAGAGTTAAATGATTATGTGTCAACTGTATTCTGAATCAGAAACACAATGGACTGAAATGTATTTATTTTTATTATTTATTTATTTAACATTTGTTTACCGGGAAAGTCCAACTGGGACAGAGCCCATTTTCAGCAGAGACCTGGGGAGAAATGCTCCAGACACGTCTTTGGAAAAAGTTGGAAACCGAAGCACCTGGAGGAAACCCACGCAAATGCCACAAGGACATACAGACTCCACACAGAAGGCACCCCACCCAAGAATTGAACTGGAGAACCTCTTACTGTGATGTGACAATGCTAATCACTGCACCACTGCGCTGCCCTGAAATAATCTTTATTGATGGTTTTTGATTGCATGGTTTGGTGTGTATTCTATAAATGCTTCATTCCCTGTGTGTTTTGTCATTTTGATGAACTTTTTTTCATTTATCTGAAACTGCTCAATAAACTTTACTGTGAGTTAGTCCTGAGTGGGCAGACTGTTATAATTTTTATTAGTACAGGTTATTTACAAGGACCCGATGACACAAGTCCAAACAGTGTTCAGTCTCATAAAGGGATTTCCAGTGGGAGTGGATGTACATCAGAGTTCAGCTTTGAGCCCACTGCCTTTCATACTGGTGATGGACTACATTAGCAAACACGTCAGAGGGGACAGATCAACTGCTATATGCAGATGATGTGGCTAGGGTCGGCCTTAGGTCAAGTGATGCCCCAGGCAAAAGGGCTCCACAGCGCCCTCCAACACTACTTGGTGCCTCTATTCTGGTCTATTTACACCATCCAGTTTACTGGAAAAGTGCCCCTGCTAGACTGGCACCCTATGCAGCTGCCTAGTTGGCCTATGCCTAATGCCGGCTATGGATGTGGCATTAAAAGCAGACGCTGCATAAAAACTTCAGCAAATGATAGGGGAACAGAATACAAAACCGAGGGCACATGATATGAAACTGATTTGTCATTACAGCAAATGGGAGAAATTAGCCAAAGTAGAACAGTTTAATATCATGGAAAACTGTGGAATGGGTTAACAGCTTCAAGTATCTGGGAGGGGTGGGTAAGGAAAAGGGAAGTCTGAATTAGGAGATCAAAGCTAAAAACAGGGGCTGCAGCCAAATGGCACTCAGTGTCAGCTATAGTGTGTGACAGAAGAATGCCAAAGAAGCTGAAAAGTAAGGTGTACAAAACATTGGTGTGACCAGTACTACTGTATGGTACAGAAACCTGGGCAGTAAAGGCAGAGCAAATGAAGAAGCTAGAGGTGATGGAGATGAAGTGCCTGAGATGGGTGGTAGGATATACAATGTGAGATAGAGGAAGACATGGGGACAAGGAGCAGAAGCCAAAGTAGCTCCAATTGGAGAGAAGAGATTATGGTGGTCTGGGCATATTTACAGGAAAGTAGAAGACAATCTGGTGATGAAGACTTGGGAGAGACAGGACAAAGGCAAGAGGAAATAAAGACAACCAGCAGAGAAATGGATGGATTGCATGTGATAAGACCTGCCACAGTCAGGCATGACCACTGAAGAAGGTAGGAGAGTGACAGTGAATCAAGAAAGATGGTGACAGTTGACATGATACCCCAACCCCATGTAGAAAATGGAAAAAAGGAGGATGATTTTGATGATGTTGTTGCTCCTGTTGCTGTTGTAGCTCACTCCATATAAACGTGCTTTCTTTGTGCTTGAGGAATAGTATTCTGGAAGAAAGAGAGGTACAGAGCTCACTTCATGCTTCTGATTGCTGTTTCCTGAAAGTGCAACATCCATAAAATGAGAATAATAAAGTAAAGGGGTATGCAATGAAGCCTCCCCCCCCCCTACACACACACACAGGGTACAGGGAGGCTTGCTCATATAAAACAATGCTTCTTTGACTTTTTTAGTTGCTGATTTACTTATGAACCTTTTGAAGTCCAACAGCATGTATTAGAAGCTTTTACATACTCAAATTGTAGGTTACAAGTGATATTTGATAGGGATTTCTGTTTTGGGGTGCATGGTTTTGAGGACATAGAGTGGATCCTGTTAGTGAATATCCCTGTGTGGTGACTTCAAATGCCTTTGTCTGGCAGTAGGGAACATTTCTGCCTGGCAGCAGGGCAACTTTCCTATAGTGTATGTGACATAAAAAAATCTTACTATCTATCTATCTAAAGGAAAACTCTACCTTAGAACTAAAAAAAAACTATTTTTTTAACATCTCAAAATCACTCTGACTTCTTCCTATAGAATTTTAACATGTTTTCTTCAAAATGGCTGCCAATGGGGCTTGAAATTTCAATGTGATCTTATTTTTATTCAAGGCTTTCTCTTTCCCATAATCCATTTTAAGTCTGCTTCATATGAGTCATGCTAGACATAAGGAAGTAGTGGTGTATTCACATTCCATTGACATATAATAGGATTAGTTACAGTCACTGTCATCTTATATACTGTCTGTAACAGGACTACTTCTTTAATTTCTTGAATGGTCCTCATTTTTGTGTGTCTCAGGGCTTGTTTTACAGTACACTAAGGAATGATACAGCTGCAACCAAAACAGTAGATAAATTGCAGGCCTTTGTTCAAAGTATCTTTTTGTAGTCCAAGATGAATTGACAGTAACCCCCCCCCCACACACACACACACACACTTTGGTGAATGGGGTGATACTTTACAAGAATTACAAGAAAAAATACTTTCTGACTTTTCTCTGAAAGTCACAGACATCTTTGATACACCAGCCAAGTCATCTTAAATGTAAAGTAGTATAAATGACAAACACTTAAAGCTTAGCATTTCAGTATATCATGATGCTGCTTATGTAATTTTGTCAAAAGAGGTGACAACTACCTTTGAACCACTGACCGATCTAATTGCTCTGTTTTGCTATGAAAGGTATGGCTACATTGGAAGCAGCTGTGAGTCAGTGTAAGTTCTCTTCTTCTCTCCAGTAAAGACAATGGAAAACAGACTCACACTTCTCTGTCTTGTTTACAGCAGTCTGAGTCCCTGAAATCAGCAGGACTAATTAAACATATAAGATTGTCAGCAGTACTGTTTAATTGAATATTGTGGTCTCTCTGCAATAGCTTGCTACAAGTGAAAAAAAAACAATAACCCCCAATGATCACATCTCATTACCAAGGGTTTTCCATCCAGAAAGAAAGAGGTTATCATCTCTCTCTACTCTTCCCTCATTAGACCAATCGAGTATAATGCCCTATTTGGCCTGTACCTCACTAGGCACCTGCAACAGGTGGAGAGGCCAGAGAAGTACCTCATGAAGAGGATCCTAGGCATTAAACACATGTCCTACACGTAGAGTCAAAAGACTCCAGCTATTCTCTGTCTCATATCGCCTACTTAGAGGTGACCTTTGCTTGACTTACAAAGCCATGTCTGACATCCAGGTGTTGACAAATTCCTCTGCAAATTATGTGAGAAGTTAGGCTTAAAAAAGTGGGTAGTCTTTCGCTTTATTTGATTCCAAGACAAGGAAATGAAAGTTTTATAAAGTACAAGCAGGATTCAGGCACCAACACAATACTGGAATCATAATGTAGGGAGAAAAGCAACCTAAGAGTTGAGTTAAACTGTAGGAGAAGGTGGAGTTTTCCTTTAAATACTGATGCCTACGTTAAGTGAATTAGCATGTCATGTGGTATATATTTCTTCTAAAAGTAATTTTGAATAAACAATTTATGGAAGCTTCAACAATATGAAGTTATCACATGGTATCAGAAATGAGGAAACATCTGTAAAAGAGAAGATCCATTTGAAGAAGTGAAGAAATAGATTTGTTTTCAAGAGGTCATCTTTAGAAGTACAGAAGTATAAGTTACAGTGGAAAAATGCTACAGCTGTACTCATCAGGAATTCTGTGTCTGAAAAAAACATTGTCAGAATACTTGAATCTTAGATCTAGAAATTCAGTTTCCTTTCCCTGATGCTAAAAGAATAGTTGAAAAGCCTAAAATGGTATAATGCTCCACATTTCTGCACACAAAGAAAAAAATAAAATAAAATCCTTGAAGGTATTTAACACTTTACCTTTTCTGAAGAAGAGAAAAACAAGCATCAGCAATTACTGGTAAGTTGGGTAATCACTATGGGCCTAGAAAGAGCTAATAGTTTATTCAGCGTTTGTTCTTTAGAAGAGCACATGGTCTTAAAATACTATAATGTTCTTATGTCACTGAGCTGAAGAACTGGGTTAAGAACATAAATTTCATACATTGAACGATTCATTAATAGGACACAGATTAGATTGTGATATGAGAACGAATCAAACAAATGTCAGGTTTTTAAGAGAAGCAAGCCTGGCCTTATTAAAATCTGTTTTTATTTTATTTTAATTTACTTTATCTATCTAAAAATTGTATTTTGTGGATCTATATATATATATATATATATATATATATATATATATATATATATGGGTCTACTATACATGATTGAAATTTCAAAAAGCCGAAACCTGTATGGCTGAGACCATATGTTCGACTTTTGAAATTTCAAACATGTGAAACAAAAAAAAAAACAAAAACAAAAACATACCCACATGTTGCTAGCGGGGGGGGGTGGGGGCAAGCCCCCTTGCACCCCCCATGCCCCCTGCTATTTAGATATACCAACTCCGAGATTGCACTACAGTGCGGAAAATGGAAATGTTACCATTCTGTGCTATAGGGAGCTGTCCGTTTAGAACATTCAAACCTCCAAAAGTTAATGATATGGTCTCGGCCATATGAAAGTTGGCCTTTTGGAAGTTCGATCATCTGTAGGGGTGTATATATGTATATATATATATATATATATATATATATATATATATATATATATATATATATTTCTACTTATTTATTTTTGTTAATCATGTCAATTCTACTAGGCCAGTGACTTCTTATCAGGGAGAGGCCAGTGGTACTGACTAGAAGAAATCTGGACAGGTCACCAGGGAAATTCATCTACTTTTTCAATATGTACTATGAGATTTTTAATATCCACCTGAAGTACCAGATGGGACCTCAGGTTATTGTCTCATCTGAAGGACAGCACACTCAGGAGAGCAATGCCCCCTTATGATGCATTGCAGTGTCAGCAATAGGAAATAGATCCAAACAGTTGGGCCTGGGATAAAACTCATAGATTTCTACTCTTCTAGCATCAAAAGGGAATATATTACCTGTTGTGCCACTGACAATGGCTGAAGCTCTGGATACAAATTACAAGTACACAGTTAAAGAATTAACTGTAGAATGTGAGATACAATAGGAGTCAAATGAAAAGGCAAGAATGAGAAATAGTGTGAGAATATATAATAATAACAATAATGGATATGGAAAAGCCACGTGAAAAGGCATTGTGACAATAATAGGGTAAAGAGAGTGGCCCATGAGGTGCACACAAACATTTTTGCACTTGAAATGAAGCCTGAAAGGTGGGCCTATATCACATCATCAAAAACCCAAATCATCGAATCACTATTTAGTGAACACACTTTGTCGAACCCTCACTCCATTAAACAGCTGTTTAATCGAAGTTTTTCACAGGGGAAAAACAACACTTGGCCATCATTGGGAATTTGCCCTTTTCCCCTCTGTAGTGCGATCTCGGAGTTGGTATATTTAGGTAGGGGGGTGTGAGGGGCTCAGCCCCCCATTAGGTGGGTTTTCATTTTTTACAATTTTGTGACCATCTCTAGGTTAGCCAAGTGTTGCTTTTCCCTGTGAAAAACTTCAATTAAATGGCCATTCGATGGAGTGAGGTTTCGACAAAGTGTGTCTGTTGAATAGAGATTTGATGATTTGGGGTTTTGACAGTGTAATACAGACCCCTGAAAAGCTAGTAGTGACTGTATGCAATTCAGGAAGCATTGATTTTAATCTGTTTAATAGAATCTGCGCTAGAAAAAAAACTCTTAAAAAATGCATCAAATAAACAAATGTGCTTTCAAGAGTTTGTATATTTTTGATGTTTTTGAATAGAACCATGAAAACAATTTATTAGTTTGTACTATTAAAGTGAAGAGTTAGTACAATGACATCTAAAAGTGTATCAGAGAGACTGAGAGAAAAGTGGAAATAAGATTTCTTGCAGAAAATGCTAAGGTAAGAATTAATAAAAAATCTTAAACTAGACAGATATATAATGCAATATTTTCTGTGAAAAATGTGTCTGAAAGCACTTTTGGAGCATGGAGTTTTAAATGCATTGAAAATGTTAACATATTTGGGACACCAAGTAAAGCTACTTGGACAAAAGCTACTAACAATTGTATCAAGTAAGAAGTGCAAGACTTTATTTCTAGGTGGACAAAAAACAAGGTTTGTGTATAAAAACTGTAAAAAGTTTAAACTTTTTTTGGAAAATAACAAAGAAGTGTTTAACATAGTCACCAAAAATTGGGAATGAAAAGTTGGGGGGGCTGCAAGCAATGCAGCTTCATCTTACAAGGCTCCTGCTTTTCAGTCACAGGGTACCCAAAGTTGATTACAGTTCATGGAAACTACAATTGTGAAACAAACGGGGTTGTTTACATTGCCTTTTGCTCATCCTGCCCTGCATTTTATGTAGGCAAAACCAATGGCCCTCTTAAAACCAGAATATATGAGCACTTATAGTAATGTCTTTCACCTTTTCCCGGTTAGGGGTCACCACAGCAGAACTCCGGTCCGCTAATGATTGGCAGTGGATTTTTACGATGCTGAGTTGCCAGCCTGATGCTCAACCTTCACGAAAGGCACACCGATTCACACACACCTACTTGCATGTCTTTAAATTCACATGACCGCGGGGAGGACATGCAGACTCCACACAGAAGGTGCCCCAGCCGAGTATCGAACGGGAGAACCTCTTGCTGTGAGGCAACAACGCTAACCGCTGCATCACCGTGACATTCAATTTATGAGCACTTATATGCTATGAAAAAACACAAACTACAAATGCTCTTTTTAAGCATTCTAGAGTATGCAAAGATTTTAGGAAATTTGCTTTTACAATTTTGGAAAAAGTCCCAGCACCTATTAGGGGAGGAGACTGGGAACTTTGATTAGAACAGCGGGAGATTTTTTGGCAGCTCTTACTTAATGCGACAGTTGTCCAGGTTTTAATGATTTTGTTAGCATCAAACCCATTCTAAAAGGTAAGGCTGCTATTACTTGATTTTCTATTCTGGATGCTGTATTCATACTTTTTAAATTTATTTGGTATTTATACTCAAGTGAATTTTATTTAATAACAATTTTTAATAAACCTGGTATTTTTTTTACAATTTCAAATTGAAAGGCTGCTATCTGAATGTATTTTAGCTCTTTGTATTTATGCATGCTTTTTGTTCTTTTTTTTCTTTTTTTGTGGTAGATCTCTTTAAGAATTCTCTTTAAAAACTCATTAAGTCTCCCTTGAGGCCTCTTAAATTGAGTAAACCAGGTTACAACTGTTTCTGAAAAAGTTCTGTATGTTTTAGAATGAAAGCGCTTAAACTTGATTAAAGTATGGCTTGGAGGCATTCTTTGTGGTGATTTTTGTTTGCTATATACATAAAAAGCACAAAGGATCATAAATCATAACTGATAACCTCATATATAGTAATGGGCCGAGCCTACAGCTAAATGCAAGCCAGATGTAATACAAGTGATTTTTAATAATCCAAGCTAAAATAAACAGAAAGAAAGGAAGTACTTATCAAATAAGGTGTACTTGTTGCAGATCTAATATGATAGGTGGCAGTATCTCAGTCTTTTTAAAAGACCACATAAAATCAGAAGTCAGGATATCAACTCACAATTAGAAATTACACACAGTAATTAATATTAGTGGTACTCAATACAATATTAAAATATTCTACCATAAACAATCTCTGCCTCATAGAGAGGTTTACCTTACACTATCTCTGTCCCCTACAAAGCATACAGATTTCATGACTATTCTCCAGGATGTAAATATTGAATGAAATACAGTCCATACTGAGGATTCTAACAACCTAAACCTTGAATGGTAGAACTACTCAACATCAAATGAATATTTCCAGCTATTAATTATGTAACTCAAAACATTTTGGAAATGGCACAAAATTCAGCTAATAATGGAGACTGGCATACAGTATAGTAACACGCATGCTAACACTAATAGTTTCGACCATGGGACAATCAATTCAAAAGCATTATACACTTTACAAGGAATCTTATTCTGTTCTAATTTGCTTTTACTTGAATATAACTGCATTCATTCAGTGATTGTATTGTCTTACTGTCTAATTGATTGTGTTGCACTTGTAGGTTGAAATTTGCTATAGACTACAGAAAACAACTAACTATTTCAGACTATCAAACTGTTTATACTAGCAATTGCATCATTAAAATTCTTGGTCACATGACATGGAACCAGAAAGTAACTAGACAGGTGCTCAACCTTTGGTAAATACCAGTACAAGTTTACTATGCATAATAAACATAGTTCCACTGATGAAACTAAAGTACAGTCCTATTTATTTTATAATCTGAAAGCCCACTTTATATAATTAGAGCATATGTAAAGTAAAAAGGAAAGATAACAAAAAATGTGGTCATTAAAGAATGTATTAGGTTCATAGGTTGGTACTAGGCTAATCAGCCCTAGGGCCTATACAAGCCTAGCCATAACAATTCCCTGGCTATTTCTTCCCACACTATTAACTTCCCTGGACCGACAACTGACATGATCCCTGGGGTGAATTTCCTTTCTCCCATCCAGTCGTCAAGGTTCCTTTTGAAGAGGGCCAAAGAGGCACTCTGCTTGACAAGTATGGGCAGTCTATTCCAGAGTCTGGGGAGTCTCTGGGTCAGGAACCTATCCCTCCAGCATGTTTTGTTTATTGTGATGACAAGGTTTAGATCCATGGAGCGTGTGGCTCTGAGGGATTGGGATTTCTTTAAGTGTAGCATGTTCAACAGCTCTGGGTTTGACATAGCCTTGTATGTTAAGCAGAGATCGCCTCTGAGTAGACAAAATGAGACAGAGTATAGCTGGAGTTTTTTAAGGCGGTCAGCGTAGGGCATCTGCTTTAGGCCTGTGATTCTTTTAGTGATTTATTTCTATGGAGGGTGAGTACTTTTAGAGTAAGTAAGTCTTGAACAGTGCTGAGAGGAAGTCTCCTTTAATACTAGGTAGTGGTTAGCATTTTAGTTACAACAAACAGGCATCATAGAGCAATAGAGCAGATAAGTAAAGGGTTGGTGCACTGATTAGTATTGCTACATCCCAGCACTTGGATATCTCGTATGGTTCCCAAATGCTGTTTCTCTGTCGAGTTTACATGTCCTGCATGCGTCCATATGGAGTTTTGCTGAGTTCTCTTCTCTAGTATTCTGTCATATCCCAAAGCATGTTAGCAAATATATCGTCAAGCCTCTAAATTGCACATAGGTGTGTGTGTGTGTGTGTGTGTGTGTGTGTGTGTGTGTGTGTGTGTGTGTGTGTGTGTGTGTGTGTGTGTGTGTGTGTGTGTGTGTGTGTGTGTATGTGTGTGTATGTGAGTGTCTGTGCATGTGCTTCTGAGTGTGTTTGCATCTGTGTGCGTGCGCACATGTGCGTGCATGTGTGTGCGTGAGTGCGTGTGTGTGTGCGTGTATCTGCGTGTGTGTGTGTGTGTGCGCGTGTGTGTGTGTGTGTGTGTGTGTGTGTGTGTGTGTGTGTGTGTGTGTGTGTGTGTGTGTATGCCTGTCTGTCTGTTCATGTCTCCTGTGATACATTGACAACCTGTTTAAGATTGGCTATCTGAGCTACACCCAGTGCTTGTCAGGATAAGGCCTGACTCCTGCACAACCCTAATTAGGATAAAGAGGGTATTAGAATATGAATAACTAAATGAATGAATGAACTCTGAATATTTTGTCTGTCCATCTGCTTGAATCAGCTACTCGGAAACTCACAATTATGCAAGAAGTTTGTTTGGTCATGTCTTATTTGAATTGTTGCATGCATGCAAACATAAAATGATTTATGTCTATCCATCTGCTTGAGTCAGCTACTCGGAGACTCACAATTATGTAAGTAGCTTGTTTGGTAATGTTTTATTTGAATTATTTCTTGTATGCAAACTTAAAATGATTTTACTGGGACAAAATGACCTAAGTCTAGCTAGTTGAACTGATTTGTTACACAGCCTTCCCTTGTTTTATTTATCCGCTCCCTTCCCCTCTTTTGTGCATCCCAACATACATCATGCTATCTGGCGCACATCTTGCTACATCTGTGTAACTTTCTCTCTTTCTGTAGAGAAATACTTCTTCATATCCATTTTGAAATTACTCTTTCCAAACTGACATTCATATCTGTGTCTAACCCTCCCACTCTGAGATATTTCCTCTATTGTTGTTCCCTTTCCCTCCTGCTTTGAGTTGTTAAATTGCCAGTTTATAACCCAGGTGCTGTGGTTATGGATTGGGTCATAGCTGAAAATGATTTATATCAGATCAGCCCACTTACAAAATTATCAAACTAAATATATAAGATGCCTAAACAAACTAGCTTATTTAGTTTAGTGGTACCAACTAAACTATGAGAGAAAGAACTCAAAGAATTTATAGGCATTTTACAGAGGCATTTGAGCCCAGAACCTTTGATACTCGCAGAATGTTTTAAGTTCCAAAAAAAACCCTCTAATGAGCATATTTTAAGGAATATGGCAGTGTTGTTCATAGGTTAGCACTGCCCTTGTAAGACATTTTAAACCTAGCCAATTATCCCCCATGAGATTCAAACCCTGTATCTTGTGTTTGTAAGGCAAACACCTTAACCATTAGGTCACCCTCCCAACCACCCATAGGTTAATAGATTAGTACTAGGCTAACTGCCCTTGTAAGACATTTTAAACCTAGTCAATTATCCCCCATGAGATTCAAACCCTGTACCTTGTGTTTGCAAGGCAAACACCTTAACCATTAGGTCACCCTCCCAACCACCCATAGGTTAATAGATTAGTACTAGGCTAACTGCCCTTGTAAGACATTTTAAGCCTAGCCAATTATCCCTGGTGTATGGACTAGCTGAGAACTATAACCTTGGAGAAGAGTAACAGATGCAGCAAGAGGTGGATTTTTTCTTCCCATGCCTACCAAATATCTGGCCTCCCTGGTGTTAATCAAGTTGATTTGTTCCCCTGAAATTTGATCATGATGAAGCTATCCCTGAGGCAGTCTTTGTTTTTTAACCCTAAATGTGCCCTTACTCTGCCTTTTTTTTTTTTTGGCTTGACATACTTTCTTGCTAAACTGAGGGTCTGCTGCACAACCCCTGAAGCATATGTATCCTTCCACACATGTCTGATGATACTAACAGCCTACATGCTGTGATTAACAGCACCAAACACGTATCCCTGGCCCATGTGCCACATGCTGTGGTGACTTACCTCCATCAGGTGTCAGGACAGCAGCAGACCAAAGCAACTCTGGCCCTCATTTGTTCATTTCCATTATTCCCAGCTTACTTTTCTGGTGTGTCAGTAACTAGTCAAGTCTAGGTCATATACTGTAAAAATATACAAAAGTGATGGTTGTCTGAAGAAGAACTGACATTTGTCAAGCTTTAAGTGCAGAAATATCAATAGAAACAGCATATAAAGACACCACATGACTAGATGTGGTACCAAGATATAAAGCTCATATGCATTGTTTTAAGCAAAAAGAATGCAGAAGATGCCTTAAAAAGGACAATATTCAGAGAACATGCAGGTGGAAGGGCAATACAATGAAAGTGAATGGCAACTACATGGTACAGGATGGCAAACGACTCATAAAATGTGTGCAAAATGGTGAATGCAAGAAATATAAAAAAAAAAAAAAAAAAAAAAAAAAAAACAAAAAAAAAAATAAAAGAGAGATATAAAAAACAGATAAAGGTAAGTGTGACTTTTTGATTTTTTTGAAGGCAAAGTGTCATGCTGTGGGCATGTGATAGGCGAGAGTTCAGAGGACAAAATAAGGTGTACTTTGCATTCTGCTGAAGATACATAGCTCTCAGAATGAGTCACAAATGATGTCATGCTTTGGACTGGCAAACTATTTTGTTTGTACAGAACCTTTCAAGAGTACTGCAGCCATTACATGCATGGCCACCGGACAGGTTTTAATGGAAATGAATAGAAGACTGAAAACATTCCTTTCAGAAGTCAAAGGAAATGATCACATTGGCCAATGTTCTAACACTTCAATCCATAACTGCCTGTAACAGTGGCATAATGTGTTTCATACTATGAGACTGGTACTATCCTATCGTATGAGCTCTGGGACTGTAAAGACAGAGACCCACAGCATTTCCTGTGAGGTAATTCAGCAAAACTGAATGAAACTATTGCCCACAAAGATAAAAAGCCTTTAACCTGCAAGAAATTTTATGCTGATTATAAATTAATAGCCATAGTTAGATTATTTTAATCTAGAAGGTGATGCAGCCATGAAAAACACAGAAAGCGTTCAACAGTAGTCCCTTCTGCTGAGGGGGCAGTTATAAGACATGAAATATAAAGAAATAAGGATGGATAATCATATTTTCCTAATGAAAAAAACTGAACAGACAAGAACTACAGACAGAGTAGATGTGCAAACTGCATTATTTACCATATTATAATCCACAAGAATAGTCGCATGCCGTGGAAAACCTGAAGTGATTCACTACTATGTACTCTATCTACTTGAGAAGAAATGGTTTAAAGACAGTATGTTATAACTTGAATCTGTTGCTAAGGACAAGCAACTGATAGTATGTCAAGGAATCTTACCGTGTACTTCCTATCTCTAATTCCTGAAAAACTGCATTCAGAGGTATACTTGAAATGCAGGAGGGGCATTCAGAGGTATACTTGAAATGCAGGAGGGGCATTCAGAGGTATACTTGAAATGCAGGAGGGGCATTCAGAGGTATACTTGAAATGCAGGAGGGGCATTCAGAGGTATACTTGAAATGCAGGAGGGGCATCAGGGCACATGCAGAATGAAGTGTGTGCAAAGGTGGTTAAGAATAGATATGAAAACTAAGGACTTAGCCTGAAATGGCACTGAAGGCCAAATGGACAAAAATGTACCAGGACCACCATTTTACAGTATTATGAATAGCTGCCTGCATAATGTATATACACTAACAACATAGTTCCATAATGGATATAGTGTTTGCAATGACAGTAGCCAGAAGTTATCTGTATGACATTCATAAGAGTTGGAAACACAGTGTCACTGCTAAAAACAACACTTGCAATAAACTATTTAGCTGATCAGATTATCAGCTGAAAACAATCCACAATTCAGGAAAAAGCAGTCTAAGACAAATATGAAATAAAAATAAAAAATGTGATGTCAATTTCTGATCACCCATCCATAAAGATGATATATAACAGATTTGAGTAAATAATTAACAGTCATACCAATGAGTCCCTATGCAATGTCCTTGCTATACAAAAGGCAGCATCTCAATTTTCGCTTGTCAAAATGTTGTATTTGCAACCATCAGTGTGCCAGCAATGGTATTATTAAACATAGAATTCAACCCCCAAACAGAATGAGTAAACCAGCAAATACAGCAATAACAGGCAAACCCTACAAACTAAAAATCACGAACAAGATATATTTTTTAACAAGCTTTGTTATTGATCAGCAAGAAGTAACTGGAGATTATTAAAATGGTAAACAGCAAATAAGACACGGTGTAAGAAGTGGGCATGAGAAATATATACAAGGCACTACACATGGTATATGGATGAACCACAAAACACATTTAAGAAGTGTGCTAGAACCAAATAGCAAAGAATTAATAGTCATGCCAATTATGAAGTTACATTATGAGAATGATAGTCCCATGCTGTCACCCAGCCTTTCACAGCAGTCCACAGTAATCTTACCCAATACATGTGTATGACTAGCACTCTAGTGACCACACTAAAAGAGAGATGACTGACCAGAGTGTTATGAATCAGTTTCTAGATGAAAATGACCAACCATATTCCTATACCCACACATAATGACATACAAGGCAGAGGGAAACCAACCAACCATATCATGTCCGTACTTGAGAAAGATAACACAGTGTATTCATTCATCAAAAGAGATTATTTACCATGGAATGATGGATAGCTGAGACTATATTAAACTGGAGACCAAGAAACATGCCAATATTGTACCTTTAAAAACTGAAGATATCCCAAAGAACCTATTCATGTCACCATTCTTAGCCAAATGGGGCCCCAGAAGTACTACCCTAAGTGCCAAAAAAAGGCGCCTTCTTAGGTTCAAACTATGAAGGGGAAGAGTATTGTTTTGCATAGAAAATGTTTAGGAATGCTATTAAGAAGAATCTCTAAAAACTGCTGTTGGTATTAATTTAAAATTATTCAGAATCCTTAATGGGAAATTATAGAAATTAAAGTGCCATTTATAAAGGAAGTGAAATATGGGTCTCAAGGACATTAATACAAAAATACAGTAATGCTATTCTACGGTGGGATAACTAATGCCCTCTTAGGTATTAAAATACAGTATATAATGGTAAATAATAGCTGATTACTACTAGTCGTATTCTTCTTTTTGCTTAGATTTATACATAAAAGAGGATGAGAGTAAGATATGCATGGTCTGGACATGCATGATTGACACTGTGTGCCTGCATTGGCTAGTCAGTCAGTGAGTACTGGTGAGTAAATCAACACAGAAGTGTGGCTCTGGAGTCCGTATATTCACTGACATTTATACATCAATATATGTTTTGGTTAGAAGGCACACCACTGCTCATACTAGAATATACCTTCCTCATCTCTGCCTTATCACAATCAGTTCATTGTTTATTCTTATATCACTAGTATACCTAATTTCTCTCAGTCTTTCCTATATACCCATTTCCTATAATGCTGACTGCATCCATGTTTACCTTTTTTGTTTTTCTGAAGGACGCTATTCTCTCTCTCCCCTCTTTTTCCCTCTCCTTTCTTTTAATTTATTTTAAATGGATTCCTATTTACTTTATCTTCTATGTATAATGAATGCCCCAGTATTTTTTGAACTACGTCACCTAACTAAAACCAGTAATAAAGCAAACACCCTTTCTACAGACTTAAATCTATACCATCACATCAACCCCATTTCTAGAATAGGCTGCACATAACCTATCAAGTGGAGTACTTCCCTAGCAACCTTTAAAAGCAGTCTGCATGACTGGATGGGTGACTGCAAATTTTTACTGGAGATAAGTGGTGAAAGTTTACTTAATGGGGGACACTGTTAGTCGCCCACCATTACTGAATGATGTGGCTCCCTTTCTTGATGGCCTACTTTGTCTCATTAATCTTTGATACTATTGTCTTTGTAGCCTTCTAGAACATTCATCACTGCTTCACCCTCCATGGCCCTACCATTACATTACCTAACCAATTTTCTCATCTGGCATATCTCCTAACACTGCTATTTTTAATGCATTCCATGCCAGCACGCTCGCACAGAGTTTATGGCACCTTATTAGCAGCTCAGCTACTGGGTAGAGAAAACAATTAAAACAACTCATTATAGGACAGCACCTTCAATAGGCCAGTTCACCTACCTGGTTATCAAATAGTAATAGAAAGAAATAATAAAGGAAAAGTTACGAGGGGATAGCAAGTGTCATTTTTTTTTCACCATCTGTTTAGCCGTCTGAAGGCCTTCTTGCAGAAGTTCACAGATCTCCTTGTCATCTCGATATTTGTTCATCAAAACGTTGTTAGCCTTGGGCTATTCAGTATCTAGTGCAATGAAGTTTCTGTAGCACTTGCTTATGACGCCTTATTCTCTGCTTCCTCTGTCCTTATTTCACTCAGTAAATGCTCCCAGTACAACACCCTAAATCCTGTTCACCCTTCTTCCTGCTGCTCACTGAATGTCCTCAGTATGACACCTTAAAAACTGCTCACCTTGGCTTCTTGTTGACAGTGAAAGTCCTCACTATTGCACTTTAAACCCTGCTCAGTTTGGCTTTCTATTGCCTGTGAATGTCAGCAGTATGCCACCTTAAATCCTGTTCACGTGGGATATTTGTTTCCAGTGAACTCCCTTGATATGAAACCTTAAACCCTGTTCAATATGGCTTCCTGTTACTAGTAAATGCGCTCATGTATGACACCTTAAACCCAGCTTACCCTGGCTTCCTGCTGCCCAGGGAATGCCCTCAGTATGACACCTTAAACTCTGTTCAATTTGGCTTCATGTTACCAGTGAATGCCCATGCTATAACACCTTAAACCCCACTCATTTTATTTAGTTATTTATGTTTTAGTATTTAATTATTTAATGTTTGTTTACTGGGTGGGTGAGCTAGCATGTTGACCCTTTTCAGCCATGACCCAGGCCAAGCAGTCAGAGACAAACACAAACATAAGAAACATTTTACAATTAAAACATTCTATGAACAATAGATCTAGAAAATATATATCATAAATAGACAAACATGCAAAGCACTTTAGAAGCAGACTTTCTTAAACATATGATACAACTAATTATGAGAGTAAGTAGTGAGCTAAGCAACAAGCTAAAGCTATGCATATTAGGTGCATTACCACCCCTGTCTCATTTAACGAGAACCATATTACCATTTTAATCCCAACACTTCTCTGGTCTGCAGATAACCTGCCAACCTTGATCACGTCTGTCTGGTTCATTAAATAGAAGGAAGGGGAATAAATGACATTGTACATTTATACTAGTTCAGTGCCTCTGAAGCAGTTACAGTTGTTTGCATCAAGTACGTGAGGGTATTTTATACTACATTTAACTAAGTACCAGCCTCGAAACACCTAGTATAAGTACGTTTGCATTTCTTACAGAGTTACTGAAATAGCTCTGCACTTATTTTTGGCATTTATCGTACTTTCGAATACTTAGTAATTCTTAGTAATTAGTAATCAACTACTACTATCAATCATACTGGTGATCTTAGTAATTCTGTACAATATTTCAAATTATATATTTTTTATTATT
Source organism: Protopterus annectens (assembly GCF_019279795.1). Lineage (NCBI taxonomy): Eukaryota > Metazoa > Chordata > Ceratodontiformes > Protopteridae > Protopterus > Protopterus annectens. The sequence goes on along the minus strand of NC_056741.1, from coordinate 16,297,252 downwards.
TTTTGACTTGACGAGTTTAAGTTCGCTACTTTGACCACTATTGTCTGATTTGATTACTATACAGTGATTAACTAGAGATATATGCACTGAAAATCTTCCACACAGAGACGTTTCTTACACTGTTTTGTCTATAAGAGACACATGCACCACCCCAAGTATGAATTTGCGATTCCCCACCCATTGATCCAAATTGTGTTTTGTAGAGTCCCAGGAAGGGCTCTGCTTAATGTGAATAGGAAGTCTGTTCAAAAGAAGAGGCAATCTCTGAGACACATATATATGTCCCTATAGCATGTTTTGTATGAGTCACTGATTAAGTTTTGATCCATAGATTGGGTGACCCTCATGCTGTTTGACTTATGGATGTGTAGCAGCTCCATCAGGGCTGGATTTTTGAGTGCCTTGTAGGTTACACATAGGTCATCCCTTAATAGTCAGTAGGAGACAGAGTAAAGGGATAGGTCTTTTAGTCTAGCCACATAGGACATGTTGCTAACACCCCATATTTTCTTTGTGAGGAGCCTCTATGGTTGCTCCAACTGCTGTAAGTGTGCAGTCAAGTGCCTGTTAAATGGGGCATTGTACTCAGTTATTGGTATAATGAGGGCTGAGTAAAACGGGACTATAGTTTCTTTGGATATGGATGCCATACCTTTACTAATATGTTGTGCCACATAGAAGGACTTCCTCACCACTGCGGACAGACGGCGGTCAAAGTTCAGTCTACTAGGTATCTCTGTACCTAGATGTCTCACCTGTGAGTCTACTCCTAGGGATGTGTTATTGATGTTGAAATTTGGAGGGGTATTTGTCTTCCCAAAGGGTATGATAATGCATTTTTTTGCATTTTGTTTTAGGTCATGGTTCTGGCACCAATCATTTGTCTGATCTAGACCCTCCTGAAGGATATCTACATCTTTGGGGGAATTAAATGATTGTTCCCAACTTACAGTCATTGGCAAACTTTGTCACCTAAAGGCCTTCCACATTAGCCTTGACTTCAGAGAAGTATATTCTGAACAGGAGTGGTCCGAGTACTGAGCCCTGTGGCACAAAACTAGTAACTGGCCTCTTGCTGGATCTGGATTCACCCACTTTAACCACTTGTGTCCTCTCCATGTGCCAACTGCCTATACATGTGGTGATGCTGGCATTTATGTCCAGTTTTGTGAGTTTATTTATAATAGCTTAGTGGGGAATTGTCAAATGCCTTGGCGAGGTCATGGTAAGTGGAATGCACTGTTTTACTCTCATCCAAGGCCTTAGTGAATTTCTCAAAGAAATCCACCAGATTCAGTAGGCATGATCTGCTCTTGTCAAAGTTAAATTGGGTCAGGTCCAGTATTCATTATTTATCAGGTCCCGCATTGTTCTTTCCATGGTCTTACATATAGTACTAGTCAAATTTATGAGTCTGTAATTTCCTGGCTCAGTGGATGGTCCCCCTTTATGCAGAGGGATGACTGTTGCTGTCCTCCAGTCTACTGGGACAAAGTCAGTCCAGAGACTGTGGTTAAATACAAGATCCTAATGGGCTTGATAAGTTCTAATTTATTTATTGTTTATTTATTTATTTACATTTAATGCAGGGAAGTCCACTGGGCCATAAAGAGTCCCTTTTCAGTGGAGGTCCGGGGAGAAATGCTCCAAGACATTGCAAGTTAAATGTTACAAAGAAATAACAAAGAGTTCATATAGAACAGTTAAACATTACAGAAGAATAATACATTATGTAATAAGCACTTAGAGAGTTAACATTGAAATCATGAGGATTACTAGACCTTTGCAAGTTAGGTAACCTCAACATTAACAGAAGAACATCATGAGACTTAAGCTCTAAGTGAGTTAACTTTTAAACCATAGCTACAATCCATTTGTGGTTAGATGAACCATTTTTCATGGAAGAAGCACCAAACTTTTTGTTATTGAAAGTATAGTACATTAGATAACAGAGAAATTCAGTCCCAGGTAAGGGATGAGAATGTTTTAGGATGACAAGAGGCAATAGTAGTGATAATAGGTGATTATTTAAGCTGTTTAAGAGGCAATCTGGTATATTATCAGGCCCCATTGAAGCCATGTTTTAACTTTAGAGAGCGCAGTGGCAACCTGTTCTTTGGTGATCATCAGCGGTGTAATGGTGGACAGCATTTCTTGTGGGAGAACTGAGGATGATGGGGAGGTGAAATTTGAGCTGAATTTTATTGGCCAGTAGATTTGGTGTATCTTCCGGCTGAGTATAGGTGATGCCATCTACAACTAATCCCACATGTTGCTGGGTGTTGCTCTTAAGACTGCAGACATAACTGAAAAATGCCTTATGGTTATTCTTAGCTTAGGAGGCTATTTTTACCTCAAATTCTGCTTTCAGAGACTTGACAAGTTCCTTGATTCACTTATTTAGACCAATAAGGGACTTTTCCCCCTGTTGTGCAGGTTTGTGTGTTTTCTGGATTTAGGGGAGCTTGAAAACAAGCTATGCCATCCATTAATATGGGGTAATTTACCTTAGAAGTTCTTAAAGTTTTTGGGATTAGGTGGGGGAACTAGTTTTATCTTTATTTCAAGGGAGGGCATTTTATGATCTGATCTTACAAGTGAGGACATCATACTGGGGCAGCACTGTCCCATATTTGTGGGTACCAGGTCTAGAATATTTATTCCTTAGGTGGGAGTGCAGACTAGCTACTCCAGGGCATTTAAATTTACAAAGTCAAGAAATCTTTTCGGCTGCATGTTAGTGGTTATTTGTGGCTCCCAATTAATGGACAGGTGTTAAAAATCACCCATGAGTATGGTATTGGATTGGATGGTTCATAGATGTTTACTAGGCTAACGAACACAAGGGCCTTTTTAAGCCTAGCCATGCATCCCAAATCTCTGACAAGTTCTGATACCCTTGATAAGTGTAAGCATGGGCCTGTGAGATGAACCATTTACAGGCTCTCTGTGTCCATCAGAAACATAAGTGCCAAACCAGGGATGAATTTCCAGTTTCTCATGCAATTGTCCAAGTTGCACTTGAATTGGATTAGGAAGGAACTCCGCTTCACATGGATGGGGAGCCTGTTCCATAGATGGGGTAGTCTCTGGGATACATATCTATCTCTCCAGCAGGTCCTGTTTATATCACAGGCAAGGTCTAAGTCTTTAGAATGGGTAATTCTGGTACTGTTTGTTTTGTGGATATGCAGGAGGTCCATCAGAGTGGGGTCTGACAATGCCCTGTATGCCAGGTATAGATCTCCCTTCAAAAGCCTGTAGGAGACAGAATACAGGGATAAGGCCTTGAGGCAGTCTGCATAGGACATATTACTTACACCTTGTATTCTTTTAGTGAGGAACCTCTGTGGATGTTCCATTTGTTGGATATGCCTGGTTAGATACATACCAAAGGGGGCATTGTACTCAAAGATAGGTCTGATGAATGCTGAATACAGTGGAACAATGACTTCCTTGGACTTAGATGCCATACCTTTGTTTATAAGTTGTGCAACATAGAATGATTTCCTCACCACTGTAGACACATGATGATCAAAGGCTAGATTACTATCTATGTGTATCCCTAAGTCTCTGACTGCTGGGTCAACTCTAAGGGGTGTGTTGTGAATATGATAGTTACCAGGGATGGATGACTTCCCAAAGGATACTATTATGCATTTCTTGGCATTTAGTTTTAGTCCATGACTCCGACACCAGTTGTTTGTCTGTGTCAGCCCCTCCTGGAGAACATTTGTGCCAGTGTGAGATTCAATGACAACTCCTAATTTGCAATCATCTGAAAATTTAGTCAATCAGAGGCCACTGACATTGGCCTTGACTTCTGAGAAGTAAATGCCAAAAAGGAGCGGTCCAAGGACTGATCCCTGAAGGACTCCACTTATGACTGGCCTCTTTGTAGAGGTGGACTCCCCAATTCTAGCTTCCTGTTTCCTGTCTGTGTGCCAGTTGGCTATCCACTGGGTGACATACAGGTTTGTACCTAACCTCTTGAGTTTCTGAACAATGCCAGAGTGGGGTATTGTGTCAAATGCCTTAGCCAGGTCAAGGTAGGCAGTGTGAACAATTTTGCCCTCATCCACTGCTTTGGTGACCTTCTCAAAGAAGTCCACCAGGTTGAGTAGGCATGATCTGCCCTTGACGAAACCAAACTGGGTTGGATCTAGTGTCTGGAGGTTTACTATATCTCTACTGAACATTTCCATGATAATTCTTTCCATGGCTTTACATATAAGACCAGTGAGACTTACGGGCCTGTAGTTTCCAGGGTCTGTAGATGGTCCACCTTTGTGCAGAGGATGACTGTTGCCTTTCTCCATTCATGAGGCCCGAAGCCTGTTTGGAAGCTAAGGTTAAATAGTAATTCCAGGGGCCCTGATAGGTCATGTTTCATGCTATTTAGTAGGCATCCTGGGATATTATCTGGGCCCATTGATGTGGTGTTCTTGGTCTTAGAGGGAGAGCATTAAGGACTTGCTCCCTAGTGATAGTAGGGGGAGTTATATTTGATGATATTTCTTGAGGGAAGGTTCAGGGGGAAAGAGGAGTAAGGTTGGAGCTGAATTTTCAGCCAGGAGGTGAGTGATTCTAATTCTGGTATGATGTATGAGTTTGTGGTTCATGGTGGGGTGCCTGTAGCTAGCAAGAATCTGGTAATGGAATTTTCCCATGATTAGTTGGACTTGGAGTAGGTCATGCATGTTATGTTGCTTGACCAGCCTTGAGGGCTGCTTATTCTTTATGTAGGTAGATAGATACAACTCTGCCTTTTGCTCCTTCATGTTCAGTGGGTGGTCAGAATGTGTGAAAGGAGTTATAGCCATGCACTGCCAGAGTACTTTCCACGGCTTTAAACCATGTTTCAGTAACTGCACAGCTATCAGCATTCTCCAGGGTGAGAAGAGTTTCCAGGGAGTGCAGTTTCTTGTTGAAACTCCTAGCACTGAACAGCAACATCTTTAATTGTCCTGAGTAGCTTTTTTATGTTTGAAGGTTTGTCTGTCTGGCAGTACCTAAAAAAAGGCACTATAGGGGTGGATAACGTTTTCGACAATATCTGAAAGCCTAGATGTGACATGTGAAGACCATCCCTGGCAAAGCAGGGTGGCCTGTCAGCCATGTCCTCCCAGGCTGACAGGTACTGGACCTCTTTGGAATGACACCAGTAGCTAAGCCAATTGTTAAAGTCGATCATTTTCTTTTGGTATTGTGGCATCATCCTTGGAGACGTTAGAATGCTGCTTAATGCTACGCTCATACCTGTCTGTGACACATAATCTGAGAGCTTAATCATGTCTGTCATCATATAGTTCAAGGAGGTATGTCTCAGGTCATTCATGCCCACATGGACTATGACTGAGTCATTCTGGTACTTATGGGCACGTGACTGGAGTAGGCTTTGTTGCTCAACGTTAGGAACCTTTACCATAAAACTTCACTCCCTACAGGCACTCCTAACTCATGAGTGCATTGATATATGCATTGCCACAGAGACCTGGTACAAGTCCACAGAGAGCATCCCATCAGTGCAAGGCTTTAGTGCTTACCATGCATTCAGGTCCACCACACTAGAGGTGGGGGCATCTCTATATTCATTAAGCAAAGTGCCACATCTAGACTCATAAAACAGGATGATGTCCATCCTACCATTAATAAAACCAAGTATCACATCATAGCCAACTGGAGGACACCCTCTATGTCCCCTCTGGACCATACTCATCAGGAGTCCCTGTGCATCTAGCTAGATACCATTCCCTTAGTGGCCTTCAACTACACCTCTATAAACATACATCCACTAACATGTATGCTGAGTGATTTCTTTAATTCAAACTCTTTGAACCAGTTAGTTGGCACCACAACTGGGGCAAGAAAATCTATGTACCAATATGGGACAGCTATGTTCTATACCAGTTGTAGCTCTCGCCCTAGTGAAATCTGACCATAAATCAGTCACATTCACTGAAAGACTGAAGCTAGAAGCCCTCTCCAATAACTCAGATTCAGACATTATACTAAACCTAATCTACTTAAACTGAATAATGATCAGGCTAAATTCAATATCCCCTGCCAACCTGATGACCCCATGCATATGCTGAATCCTTTGCTGTCAAATTCTAAATAACTGCATAGAGGCACCTGTCCTCCTCCAAGGTAAATACAATGCCAAATTTAAAAATAATCCCCTATGGTAAAACCCAAATATAAATAGACTCTACAGCAGGACAAAAAAACAATCATTGCAAGTTAAAATAAACACCCAGCATTCCAAAAATGCTCATACTAAACATAGAAGGGAGCTCTGGCCTCTGATCAAATCAACCAAATGCAGACATGAGGGAAAATACCCATTTAGACTAAAGATAACCACAAAACCTTCCTTAACTATGTCAGAAACCTGAAAATTAATGCCCAACCCTGCACAGAGCTAATAGTAAAAGATACCACCTACTCTAACCCACAGGACATAGCAATCTACTAGGGATAAATTTAGTTCAAATTTCACCACCTCTCTCCCTAACATTCCCAGATATCATACCCACATCTACATTGCCCCCAAAATATCCCAAGAACAAGTCTTCAGGGCACTATCCAAGGCCAGGAATATTGCTTTTGTGGGGCCATATAACACACCAGGATGCCTACTAGCTAGCTTAAAACAGGACCTTTCAAACCTTCTACAGATTTTATTTAATATCAGCCTCCAAACTGACTATATGCCAAACAAATGGAGGCCAGCAACAGTTCCCCCCTGCACAAGGGTGGGCCATCAAGTGACCCAAGTAATTGTAGACCCATAAGGAAGGCCATGAGATGATAAAAGAGTTAGAATTACATGGGGTGCAGGTGGGGTCTTTAATCTGTAGTATATTGAGACTAGGAGGGCAATATGTTTGGTTAAAAAGTTTACATATCAGTGTGTTAGGCAGCAGAGTGGCTCTCTCACGTACAGGTAGCCATCTTCCTTTGTTAAGCACGAGGCAATGATATTCGCATTTGCTGGAGAAGTGAATAAACCTGACAATTTGGAGAAGAAGGCCTTGTGTTACTATTGAAATCTCTCATTACACTGCCATAACTTCTTCTCTTTCTACCTCAGGAAAGGCTACTAGGATACCTATCCTCAAAGGAAAGTTTACAGTCTGCCTTTTCCAAAGAAATGTGCAGAACTAGTGGGCTACCCTATGTTATAACTGGTGGGTATCTCAGGTAATTTTCACTGTTGGCTCTGTTTTATAATTATCTTCATATAATCTGAATTAGAAGATTTGGATATGGTACAAAGAACTATTGGATGACTCTGAAAAGGTTGGCACCCGCATGCATTCAGATGTAAGTTAAATGAGTTCTTACCTAATTATGTCTCTCTGTTTATAATATAACTAATTTCCCTCTCTTGCAAAACTGTTGCTATCTGGTGTAGCCAAAATTACTTTTAGAACTTAATCTCAGTTTTTTTAGCAATCCAGTACTATTACTAAGAAATATCTCACCAGCAAATTACAATACATCAAGATTTTTGTAGTCTTGTCAGTTGCTATTAATGCAGATGGACTGAGTGGTAGTGGAAATTAATTTGTTTACATTACCCTGTCCATTCGATACTCAGCTAGAGCGTCTTGTGTGTGTGAATGGGCGTGCCTTCGTTGAAGGTTGTGCGTCAGGGCTGGTAACTCGGCACGTAAAAATCCACTACCAAGCATTAGTGGACCGGAGTTCCGCTGTGGCGACCCCTAACCGGGGTAAGCCAAAAGATACAACAACCCTGTCAGTGAAAGACTTAGTACATTTAATATGTGAGAAATATGCGTGTGTGTGTGTGTGTGTGTGTGTGTGTGTGTGTGTGTGTGTGTGTGTGTGTGTGTGTGCGTGTGTATCTCTCTCTCTCTCTCTCTCTCTATATATATATATATATCTATATCGACATATATAAACATGTACACACACACACACACACACACACACACACACACACACACACACACACATACAATAAAAAGGCAGAAACATGCATGTCCACGACTAGTGGGGTTTGGCTTTATAAGCCTGAATGTAGCAATAAAGACTTAAAAAGTAAAATAATGTCATGGACATTGAGAAGCCATGCAGCTGAAACACTTGACAGCCTTCATGTGTCATTTGCACATATCTCATGGGTTTCCATTACAGGAAGAAACTCTAGCTTGACTGAGTTTTTCTTGGAAATTTTTACAGAATGGTTTGTCTGTGTGTTTCTTTTTACCCTGTGGTTTGAAACATATATTAGCACACAAAGGCAAAGCAACTGATGAGTTAATGTTACAACCCTTCTGTCCTCTATTTACATATGGCTGTGTATCAACTTTTCTGGGGAGAATTGTTTCTGGGCTGATGTGTTTTTGTTCTTGAGGGACTTATGCAAAAACTTATATCATTATAAAAGCTACAAAATCTCTACCCAAACATTTTAAATTATTTTAAACACATTTGATTAAACTAACAGTAAAATTTACTTCCTTGAACTTATATGTTTTTCACAAAATACTGTTGACTCAAATTTATTTATGGTAGACCAGGCTAAAAGAAGTTAGCGGTTTTAAAATTTGACAGTTAACATTATCGTGAGGTACATTCCTTGAAAATTTGCAAGTAATGACTTAATTTTAAGGAGATGACTTGATCTTCACTTAAAAGGAAAAGGATTGTAGAAATCATCATGTCAGTTTTGCAATGTTTTTTTTTCTGAAATTAACAGCATTTTTTTTCATCCCAAAACTGTCCAGTAGTTATGTCAATATATCTTTTTATGTGTTTGCTGACATGCTTTATTTCTATAGGAGTATTAAATATTTTCATACACTGCTGGCTTGTTTCCAATTACTTGCATGTGGTAACATCTCACATGAATAGAAATGCAAACTTTTAATCGCATTTGTCATGTAACCTCTGCAGAAAAAGGGGAACATATGTATTTAATACCATACTTAGTTAAAAACACTTTTCAAAGAGTTAGAGAATATTATACTACACAGAAAGTGAATCTAATAATGCCAGGATACTGACTAAGCAAAATAACGTGTTAACTATTTCTAACATCTGAATGAAGTTATTTGATTCATTTTTGTATCTACTATCTCCTAGCCACTCCGTGGCTTTCATTTTCAGAGGGCAGATGTTAGTTAACCTCAGTTTCAGTTGGTGAGTGGCTATCATGTTAGATGGACCTGGCACTAAAAAATGATTGGTAAACAGAAGTGAGCTGAAAAGAATAATAAAGCAAAGAAAAGAGCTAATGAGTCATCTCAGAAAAAGGAATACAGAACAATGCATCCCTATGTTAGAAATAATCCATCCATCCTGTTATTAAACAACATCTATCAGCCAGTGCATTTGGATTTCTTTACAGTACAACAAATAATGACACAAACAAGTTTCTTCACTGTCACAGTAAACATTTATTAAACAAATTCCTAAGAAAATAGTTGGTCTATAATTAACAGTCATCAAGGATCAGTAAAAAGGGCATTTTTTTTTCAGATCGGTGTGTGAAGTATTGCAGTGTAGGCACTTAAATAAAAGGACAAGGCTTTTATGCAACCATCCAATGAGCAAAGATGTCATCTTACGTAGTTGTGCGGAATTAAGGTACCAGGTCTGGAATTTGTTTTGCAAGCAACTGATCTTTACATTTAGTTAAAAAACATAAATCTTGAAGATTTCTGACTTTTACTTTTGTTTCCCACTTTACACACTTGGTGCTTAAATCTCTTCAGGCCAATGTTTATTGCCATTTAAACCTTTTATTATATATATTTTTTTAGAAATCCAGTCACTGTGGCTGTTCTAGGCTTTGCAGTCAATCATACTTTCAGTCAAGATGTCCTTGGTTACTGCTTCACATTTGTTGATAGTTACCATGGTGATGACTTTTCCACTGCTGACTGCTGCAAAGTCATTCAGCTAAAAGAGAAGATGAAGAAAGAGCTAGCATACAGAAGTGGGAACATGCTGACATCAGCAGGCCCGAGTGTTTACATGCTCAGACTTTAATGATCCACAGTGGACACATCCCAAATCTTAGCTCACAGCTGCCCAGCCCTGTTGCCTGGCTGCTGTGGGAAAGTTACCTGCTGTTTTAGACATATCAGTGCAGACTGTCCACAGTTCACTGCAGGGTTTGAAAAGGCAAGGTTCTTAGCAAATGTTTTGTACACTTAAAGTTATCTCAGTTCTCAGTGAAACAGTGATACGTTTCAGACAGAAGGGAAGCTGGATAAAAAAACATGTTTATAAAGAAAAGCACGCTGAATGTTTGTGTCTTTCGGCTTTTCCCGGTTAGGGGTCACCATAGCGGAACTCCGGTCCGCTAATGATTGGCAGTAGATTTTTACGTACTGGCTTGCTGGGCCTAACGCACAACCTTCAGCGAAGGAATGCCCATTCACGCATGTCGCCACACAGAAGACGCTCTAACTGAGAATCGAATGGGCAACGTCTAACTGTGAGGTGACAACGCTACCGCAGCACCACCACCGCAGTAAAAGCATGCTGAATATGTCTTTAAATAGCATATGTCTTTAAATAGCATTACTTCAAGTGATCCAGCAAAGACATGTCTCAGTCATTTGCTTAGGTTTACCCACCTTTGTGGAATGTGTGGAAACTGCACTGTAGTAACACTTGATCCACCCTTACCACTGAAAGATACCAGTTTACAAGAAATCATTCACCAACAGAGCTGCTGTTCTTTCAGAATCCCAGACCTGAAGGCATAACACTCAGAGGTTAGGGCAACTACAGAGCTCTATTGTTTTGTGTGTGTGTGTGTGTGTGTGTGTGTGTGTGTGTGTGTGTGTGTGTGTGTGTGTGTGTGTGTGTGTGTGTGTGTGTGTGTGTGTGCGTGTGTGTGTGTGCGTGTGTATGTGTGTGTGTCTATATATATTTATAGCTATCTATATACATATATATATATATATATATATATATATATATGTATATGGTTCTACTTCATATAATCGAATCATAACATCTAAACTCAAAACATCAAGACCATAACATTTAAAGTTCAAAACATCTAAAACTCATAACATCGAATCTCAAAACACTGAGTTTTTACTACGTTTATGCAGGGGGGCAAGCCCCCCGGCACCCCCCATGAATTAAATATACCAACTCCAAGGTTGCACTACAGTGGGGGAAAAAGTTAATTTCCTAGACCCACTGTAGTATATAGGTTCAAAGGTTCATAGGTAGGTACTAGGCTATCTGCCCGAAGGCATTTATAAGCCTAGCCGGAATGTGTTGTCTTTCGCCGCCCCCTTAGATTAGTTCCCTGTGCCTCTGTCCAGCAGAGCCACTGAAGTGATCCCTGGGGTAAGCTTTCTGTTTCCCATCCACTCGTCAACATAAGTGCAACATAAACGTAGCAAACAGTGTGTGGGATGTTTTATAGTTACTTTGTAGTTTTCAATGTTTTGAGATTCGATGTTATGAGTTTTAGATGTTTTGAACTTTAGATGTTATGAGTTTAGATGTTATGAACTTTCGATTATATGAAGTGGAACCATATATATATATATATATATATATATGTATATATATATATATATATATATATATATATATATATATATATATACATATATGTATATGTATGTATGTGTATATATATATATATATATATATATATACATACATATATATATATATATATATATATATATATATATATATATATATATATGTTTATATATATTTATATTTATATATATATATGTATATATATATATATATATATATATATATATATATATATATATATATATATACACATCATCATCATCATCATCATCCTCTTTCGGCTGTTCCCGTTAGGGTTCGCCACAGCAGATCACATGTTTCCATTTCTTCCTGTCCTCTGCATCTTGCTCTGTCAAACCAACCACCTGCATGTCCTCTCTCACCACATCCATAAACCTTATCTTAGGCCTTCCTCTTTCCCTGTTACCTGGTAGCTTCATCCTTAGCATCTTTTTCCCAATATACTCAGCATCCCTCCTCAGCACATGTCCAAACCAATGTAATCATGCCTCTCTGGCTTTGTCTCCAAACCTTCCAACCTGGGCTGACCCTCTAATATACTTATTCCTAATCCTGTCCACCCTCATCACACCCAGTGCAAATCTTAACATCTTTAATTCTGCCACATCCAGCTCAAACTCCTGCCTTCTTTTCAATGCCACTGTCTCCAACCCATATAACATAGCTGGTCTCACAACCCTCTTGTAGACCTTCCCTTTCACTCTTACAGGTACTCGTCTGTCACAAATCACTCCTGACACTCTTTTCCACCCACTCCATCCTGCCTGTACTCTCTTCTTCCCCTCTCTTCCACACTCACCGTTACTCTGAACTATTGACCCCAAGTATTTAAACTCATCCACCTTTGCCACCTCTACTCCTTGCATCCTCACCATTCCTCTATCCTCCCTCTCATTCACACACATATATTCTGTCTTAGTCCTGCTGACCTTCATTCCTCTTCTCTCTAAAGCATATCTCCATCTCTCCAGGGTCTCCTCCACCTGTTCCCTACACTCACTACAGATCACAATGTCATCTGCAAACATCATAGTCCACGGGGACTCCTGTCTGATTTTGTCTGTCAACCTGTCCATCACCATTGCAAATAAGAAAGGGCTCAGAGCTAATCCTTGATGTAACCCCAACTCCACCTTAAACGCATCCGTCACTCCCACCGCAGACCACACCGCTGTAACAATACCCTCGTACATATCCTGTACCACTCTTACATACTTTTCTGACACTCCTGACTTCCACATACAATACCACAACTCCTCTCTAGGCACGTTGTCATATGCTTTCTCTAAGTCTACAAAAACACAATGCAACTCCTTCTGACATTCTCTGTACTTCTCCATCAACACTCTCAGAGCAAAGATCGCATCTGTAGTGCTCTTTCCAGGCATGAAACCATACTGCTGATCACTAATCATCACGTCCCCTTCTTAACCTTGCTTCCACTACTCTTTCCCATAACTTCATGCTGTGACTGATCAATTTAATCCCTCTGTAGTTACTACAGCTCTGCACATCACCCTTATTCTTAAAAATTGGTACCAAAACACTTTTTCTCCATTCCTCAGGCATCCTCTCACTTTCTAAGATTTCATTAAACAATCTGGTTAAAAACTCCACTGCCATTTCACCTAAACACATCCATGCTTCCACAGGTATGTCATCTGGGCCAACAGCCTTTCCATTCTTCATTCTCTTCATAGCTATCCTTACTTCCTCCTTGCTAATCCATTGTACTTCATGATTCACTATCCCTACATCATCCAACCTTCTCTCCCTCTCATTCTCTTCATTCATCAACCCCTCAAAGTACTCTTTCCATCTCCTCAACACACTCTCCTCGCTTGTGAGTATGTTTCCCTCATTATCCTTTATCACCTTTACCTGCTGTACATCTTTCCTAGCTCGGTCCCTCTGTCTAGCCAATTGGTACAGGTCCTTTTCTCCCTCCTTAGTGTCCAACCTTTCATACAACTCTTCATATGCTTTATCCTTAGCCTTCGCCACCTCTCTCTTTGCCATGCACCTCATCTCCTTATACTCCTGTCTACTTTCTTCATCTCTCTGACAATCCCACTTCTTCTTTGCCAACCTCTTTCTCTGTATACTCTCATGTACTTCCTCATTCCACCACCATGTCTCCTTGTCGTCCTTCCTCTGTCCAGATGTGATACCAAGCACCTTTCTAGCCGTCTCCCTTACTAGCTCTGCTGTAGTTACCCAGCTATTTGGTAACTCTTCACTGCCTCCCAGTGCCTGCCTGAACTCCACCTCACAATTACCCTTTTTCAATTTCCATCATTTGATCCTTGGTGCTGCCCTCACACTCCTCCTCCTCCTCTTCTTGATCACCAGCATCATCCTACAAACCTCCATCCTTTGCTGCCTAACTAAACTTTCCCCGGTCACCACTTTACAGTCTCCAATCTCCTTCAAACTGGCCCTCGTACATAAGATATAATCCACCTGTATATATATATATATAAAATGGTGCACGTGTGTATCTGTGTTCAAGTCTACATGTGCACAAGCGGTTCATATTTATGTTTCTGACTGACAGACTACATTTATTTTCAGTTCAGTATATTCCCTGCCTTTATTTCTCACGGACTCATAGAACTTGAGTTCCAAATCAGTGTACAGAAGCTCTGCATTTCTGCAACACACAACATATTACTGTGCAAAAGGCTAGAAAAGACAGCATCTGTGAAGCTTCAGTAAAAATGAACAGTGTGTTGAAAATAATAACTATATCTGCAACAGAATGTGTCAGCCACTTTATCAGAGATGAAATGCATTTGTGGAATGTGTAGTTATTTGGAGTAATGAAGTTACACAGAGGGGGATACAAATAGTAGTACACAGCAGGAGGGTATAAGTAGTGGGTACATAAAAAGGAGATATGAACAGTGGGTTTATAAAAAGGTGATACAATCAGTGGATACATAAAGAACGATACAAGCAGTGGGTATGTAAAAAAAGGATATAAGCAGTGGGTACCTAAAAAGCTTTCCTGACAACAAAATGAGTGCAAAAGCAGTGGTGAGTGTAGAGTGCAGACATAAAGTCTGAGATTTTTAAACATTTTTCACTGAAGACCCTTCCACCATAGTTAACCAAAATGCTATTTCATTGAAAGAAATCAGTAACAAAAAAATAAAAATAAAAGAATGTTATATTTACTTATTTGTGTTTGTTGATCGGGAAAAGTCCGAATGAGCAAAACCCATTTTTAGCAGAGGAGGCCTGGGGTGAAAAGCTCTGCATTTGAATTACACATGATGCATATTAATAATTACAGAGTAAAAACATTTACACATGATCTTATTTACATGATTGTTTATTTTTATTTTTTTTAAATATTTCTTATATGAACATAACATAAAAAATGAGATATTAACATAAACTCGCTAATTACTGAATAGAGAAATAGCATACGGTAACAATGTATTTATAGCATGATGGCTACTAGGAAAGAGGCAAAGCTCTTATATTTTCAAGTAGTGGGAGGCCCCATGCACCCCAACATAATTGTAACAAACTGTCACTGCATCTCAAAGAAAAGGATGTAGCCACCTCAAACTTAACAAGTTGGCTTAATCGTCACACAATGAGCCCAAGTTCAGTGAAAAGTATGATTCTTGATATAATGTAAAGCAGTTGCAAGGAGGTATAACAGAAACTGAGTTTTTCATCATGTGGAATATAATTGCATAGCTCAAATTTGTCTGATACTGTGGTTTGCTCCTATGGAGGTCTAGATTTTTACCTCATAGTTTTGATCTTTTCATCATAAAATGTGTGGTTTACTGGCAAATTATTATTCAGAATTGAAGTCATTAAATAAAGGCAGACATTTGAATTTCAGACTTCATATCCTTCAGAAAATGCATGCTTTCTAAGTTTATAAGAGCAATATTTAAAATCTTTCCCTGATCATGGGTTTTTGTCCCCCTCCCATTATTTTTCATGTTGTCCATAATTCTTGCAATAAGAGGTTGGCAGGTATAAGGTCATGTTTTCCTCTAGCTACTGCTTTAACTAAGTTTGTTCCTGACTGAATAATAATATCTGAAATGCATAATGGCGACAGTTCTTATATCTTTTCTCCCGAGGCTTTCTTTGAAAGAGGGCACCACCATCCAGTGGATAACCTGCTTATCTAAATAAATAAATCACTACCGTGACAATACAGTCACTGATCCACATAGCAGGTGTTGTACCTCCCATGATTTCATCAGGTATTTATGACCTTCCAGCGAAACCTTTTGTGGCGTTCATTCCATCTAGCAGAAAAGCCCGTAATCCATATCTCTCATCTGTCCAGAAATTTACAGAATGTCTCTGATTTTGCCTCATATTTTTGTCCTATCCCTTGTAAAATGTTTGATTTTCTGGTAAATCAACAAGGATTACAGTTAGTTAATAATGCCCGACATTAGAGTTTATGTTTAGAAAATGCATATTGATACAAAAACTGTTGTTCTATTAATCCTTCACGATAACTGGACTAATAATTAAAAATTGCACAGAAACCACAGGAATATTTAAAAAATGTCCCTGATTTTGAGCCTTTGTCCCCCCCCCCCCCACCATTATTTTTGGTTTTGTCCAGAATTCTTGACCAAAGAAGTCGAGACATATGCCCTAATCTGACAGAAATCTTGTTTTCAAAATAAGTTTTTGCATTAAGAACCTTGAACTTTTATGTAACTCCTGATTACTGACTCCATATTTGTCTTTCTGTGCATTTTAGTTTATTAGTTTTTGTTAACCAGTCAAGAGTCATCAGGTACAAGTATTTGTTTTCAGGAGTGACAAAACGGCATTAATCTGATTAATTGGTTTGCTCAGAATTGTGCACAATGCAATTGAAGTGTATTCGAACTGATTCTAATTTTATAGAATGTTCATTGCTATGTCCTTACCTTACGTCAGTATAACATACTGCCAGTTATCGAGCAACCCCCTCCTCACAGATTATGAATGCAAAGAAAAACAACGTATCACTACACAGAAAACATGTTTAATAAAATACAGGATCCCTGTGGGTTCCACTCTCAGACACTATATTACCCAGAATATGAATGGACTAAATTAAAAAAGATCAAAGTCCTGCCATCATTTGACCAGAGATCGTCATGGAGTTTGCAGGCGCTATGAGATTCGTGTCCTCTGTTCTCTAGTATTGAGTTTAGAAAGCCCTTCACTGTTATCTGGAATGTTCATTGCAAGACAAACGCTTTTGCTCCTTCCTGAAGATTATCTCCATGGGAAACAAACAAGGATGTGTCAGAATAAGGAAGTACAAGAGTCATAGTGTGGTATATTATTTAAGAAAAATGTGGAAAAAATTTGCAGCTTGAGAAGAAAACTATGCAAGAGTAGTAGCCTCCAGTAATGATGACAAAGAAATGACCTTTCTTTGATGGCCGTATGTTGTTGGTACATAACTGACAGACTTTATGAAAAGCATTGGCATCACTCCTGGACTATGTGGTGATCCAGAGAACTTCTTATCATCTGCTCGAAGTAGTGCCATGTAACTCCTGATCCTGAAATATAATGCCCTTTACATCATATACACACATGAAAAACAGGGAACTATCGCTTCCACAAATGTTGCAAATCATTATCCACTTACTTGAAAAATGATTGCATAAGGTTCCCAACTGAGTGCATATAGTGTGTATAAACTACAGACAACTGCTCTGTGAGAACATAGCATAGCATGGGAACCAAAACAAGGGAATCAGATGAAGGATGTACAAAGACATGAGTACTCTGTGAGAACGTGGTATAGCATGGGAACCATAATAAGGCAATCGCATGAAGGATAATGACAAAGAGATGAATCAATCTTTATTCTATACTCTCTGGACCACCATAACAAATCGGGTATATGTCCTGTCATTCATTCATCATTCAGTTTCAATAGCTGATGTATCCATTTCAGGATCAGAAGTCAAAGCTTATACAGCAAACAATGGGTGTGACCAGTCCTGGATGGGATTTGAGTCCATCACAGGATGCTGATATGACACACATCATACATGTACCTTGGGACAATATGAAGATCACCAGTTCCCCTACTTGTATGCTAGGATGTGACAAAAAACAGGATCACAAATCAAAAATCATGTACTCAGAGGGGAGGACATGCAAACTCTGTACAGAAATTATCGTGGCAGAGAACTGAACCAGAGACTCAGACTTCCCTCAATTTAGCATTATTCAAGCCAGAGTAGGTCATCATCTCAACAAACCTTTGACAATGGGGAAGATCAATAATACATTTATTGTTTTGCAAAATGTGAAGTGCCATGTGTGACTATAATGTTTTGTATCTGTAACTAAGATGGTGTTTGGGACAAAGCAAAAAAGGGAAAAACCCTGATTATCTTCTTCTGCTGTCTGGATCACAGGATCATATGATCATAGAACTGTTCTAGGCTATCTCCCCCAGTGGACCATTTTAAGCTTAGCCAAACAATGTATTTGGTGCTTAAAATGTACTTATCTTACCCACTTGGGTGTTTAACGTAAACCTACCTAATTCCAGATCTATGATTGCATACTATTTGGTGAAAATTTCTAAGATCCCACAGTGCATAATTAGGATGGGGCCCAAGCATGGGTTAAAACATTTAGGAGTTGTATTACAAGGGGCAGTCCTGGGGTAAATTTCTTACTTCTCATCCACTGATCCAAGTTACACTGGAATACAGGTAAGGATGAACTTTGCTTTATGTCGCTTGGGAGTCTGTCTGGTATCCTCTGAAAGATGTATGTGTCCCTCTGGACCATCCTGTCAATGCTGCAGAAAAGGTTCATGTCTCTGGTACGAGTAATTCTAATTCCATTTGTCTTACTGATGTGAAGAAGGTCCATTTGTAGTGGGTCAGAGGATGCCTTATTTGTTAAATACAAGGGGTTGGGAGGGTGGCCTAATGGTTAAGGTGTTGTCTGCTTAAACACACACAAGGTAGTTTGAATCTCACAGAGATAATGGTGGCTGGCTAAAAAAATGGCTCGCAAGGGCAGTTAGCCTAGTACTAATCTATGAACCTATGAACCTATGAAGTCACAATGCAGCAGTCTGTAAGAGACTGGGTACAGTGATAAGGCTTTAAGGTGGTATATGTGGTGCATATTGCTAATGCCTTGTATCGTTTTTGTAATGTATCTCTATGGGCATTCCAGCTGTTGCATGTGTCTTGCTAGATATATGCCAGAAGGGGCATTATACTCAATGATTGGTCTAATGAGGGATGAGTAGAGGGGAACAATGACATTCATGGACCTAGAAGTAATTTCCTTGTTTATAAGATGTGCAATATAGGAGGACTTCCTTACCATAGTGGTCACTTGGTTGAAAGTCAGATCACTGTCTGTGTAGGCTTCCAGATTATAAAAACTAGGTCAACTCTTAGGGGTGTATTGTCAATATGATAATTCCCTGGTGTGGGGGTTGACTTTCCATAGGGTATAATAATACACTTTTTTGTATTTAACTTTAATCTGTGATTCTGGCATCAGTTATTTGTTTAGGACAAGCCTTCTTGCAGGATGACTGAGTCTTTTGGAGACTTGATAATTACACCTACCTTGCACACATCTGCAAACTTAGTTACCAGAAACCTTTTGGCATTGGCTTGCACTTCTGAGAAGTAGATGCCGAACAATAGGGGGGTCTGAGTATCAAACCCTGGTGGACTCCACTGGTGAGTGGTCTGTTTATGGAGATAGCTTCCCTTATTTTCATCCCCTGTGCTCTACCTATTAGCCAGCTGGCAATCCAGCAGGTGATGTAGGGGTTTATTCCTGGTTTATATAGTTTTTCTACTATGCCTGAGTGAGAGATTGTGTCAAAAGCTTTGACTAGGTTGAGGTAGGCAGTGTGTAGTATTTTACCTTCATTCATATAGCCTTAGTGACCACCAGGTTTGGTAAGTATGACATGGCCTGTGACAAAACCAGACTGAGATGGGTCTAGTGTTTGGATGTTTCCAATATCTTTATTAATTAGTTCAGTGATAAGTCTTTTCCAAAAGTAGCTTAGTAAAGGTTGGGTGAAGGATGCAATTGCCCAGGGTGCAAAGTGTTAGAGGGTATGATCATGAGTGCCAGCATGTTGCCTTCTTGCTCTCAGGAAAGGTGCTATGGGGGGTGTAGCTTTGGCTGTAAGGTAGGGGCTGGACCAGTCGGTTTCCTACAGTCTCAGCCAAAAGCCCTTTTTTTGTTTTTTTTGCTCTTCGCTTGAGGAGCTTGGGGCTGAGGGCAGGGAAGTTGATGGTGGTAGATGAGCCAGCTATGTCTTTGTAGTTTTCCTGGGTCTGTGGTGGGTTATCTCTTTTATTACTTAAACTGTTTTTTTTGTTGCTTTTGATACTGCTTTTAGGACTTTGCCCTGTGTGATAGCTAGGAGTGAACCTTGTGAGACAGACAGGGAGAGAAAGGGGTAAAGTTTGAACTGAATCTATCAGCTTGTAGGTTAGCTATATCTTCATCATCAGTGCAGGTAATGCCATTTACAACCAGCTCATCACATCATTGTGTCTGAGATTGTGAACATAGCTAAAAAAGGCCTAGTGCTTGTCCTTTGCTTGGGTGGCTATTTTTGCCTCAAACTTAGCTTTGATAAGTTTAATTAAGCACCTGAGTTGCTTGTTATATTAATAGTGATGGCCCTAACGTTCTGGGTGCTACTTTTTTAACTTTTGGCCAAATGTTTCTTCCTCTTATTGTAGAGCTTGTTGATGTTACAGGTTTGTTTTCATGATTTGCCATGCACTTAATCCTAATGAGTACAGCGTCACCTATCTAGCTGTTTACATACTGGTATAATACAATGGTGTACACTTTTGCATAGTCAAGAGGTGACTGGATTCCGTGGTGATTTGAAGGTTGCCAATGTTTCTCTTGGGAGTAGGTAATTTGTCTTAGTGCAATACTGGAGGCAGAGGTGGCCACCAGTTTCAGTTTTATTTAGAAGGAGACGATTTTATGGTCAAACCTAACAAGTGAAGATGATACACAAGGGATGGTGCAAGAGGCTCACTTGTTTGTGAGGACAAGGTGAAGGATGCTGTTCTCCATAATAGGTACTTTGAGTAATTGATCCAGGATATTTGTGTTAACAAAGTTCAGGAACCTCTGTGCTTGTGCACTAATGGTGGTATAGGTTTCACAGTCTACAGATGGATAGTTTAGATCACCTAGGAAAATGGCATTGGATTTAATACTGTGACTCCAGCACATGTAGATAGATGTTATGGATTTCTTGGGTCATAATAGTAACTATCCAGTATATGGCAAAGGAACATTCCAGTACTGACTTGGACATGGAAGCTTCAGAGCATCATGCTGCTTTTCCAGTCTTTATGCATGTCTCTTTTGAATGAAGACTGAGATGCCGTCACCCTTTTTCCACACCTGTGCAGTAACGGGTGTAAACATATTGAAGGCACTGTAGCCCTGCACAGTTTGACAGCTGGTTTAGTCGCAGCCTTGCTCTGTTATGTTAGTTGCACATGGATGGTCTCCGATACTTCGTGCAATGAAACTAACCTGGAGGTGTGGATATCCTTGATAAATATGGAAACTCCCCCTCCTTTTGTGGTTCGGTCTGGGTTTTGGGGCCGAAAAGCATGATATGAGGTATAGCCTGTTGGTGCTGGGGTGCTCTCTGGAGCCTTGAACTAGGTTTCTGTCACTGCACAGATATCGATGTTCTCCATACTGAGGAGAGCTTCGAGTGCGTGCATCTTGAGGTTAAGACTTCTGGCATTTAGCAGCATTACCCTTAGTTTCTTGTTCCTTGTGCTGTCTATGGGGGTGGGTTTGATTTTGAGCCTTGCCTAAAAAAGGCACTATGGGGGTGGCAAGAGCCTTTGCCAATATCCGAAAGCCCAGTGGTGACAGGTGCAAGCCGTCCCTAGCGAAGCAACGTGGCTTGTCGAGCATGTCATCCCAGGCTGACAGACACTGGATCCCCTTTGAATGACACCAAAATTTTAGCCAATTGTTAAAATCGATAATTTTGTCTTTGTACTTTGTATACTTTTGTATATTCATACATTCATAGCTTGATAGGTGTTTACTAGGCTAATGACCACAAGGGCCTTTTTAAGCCTAGCCATGCATCCCAAATCTCTGACAAGTTCTGATACCCTTGATAAGTGTAAGCAGGGGCTTATATTATTGTCTGTACTAATTATATCGGGTACTGGTAGAAAAGGGTCTTGTACTAGCTCTGTCACTAGGTTAGCAAGCAAAATAAATAAATATATAAATACATTTTGAGGAGAAAAGGTGACATTCTGGTGGTCAGATTTGATCGAGAAAGGGAGAGCCTTAATAGGTGGCAGGTAACAGTGCCATTCATGTGGACAAGGTCAAGTGTATTTTGCCCTCTCCTGGGTACTTGAGTAATTTCTAGAGAGCTTGCATTAATAAACACTGGAATTTGCTTGGCGTATTTATTACTAGTTGAATAAAATCTCATTTGATGGATAATTGAAGTAACTTTGAATTAGAGTATTGGGATGATTCAATATGGAATCTAACTCTTCAAGACACCTAATGTGGTCTTCAGGTGACATTGAAGGTGAACTGTACTTGACAGTGATGTGGTAAGTGACTTATTAAATTTTGACCAAAATGTTAAGGAGATCTAAATCAGAATCTTAAAGTATTTGGCAGAGGTTAATATTTAATCAGATAATAATATATAAATAGATACTCCCTCACCACCTTAGATGATCTGAAAGAGAAATAGATGTGCTGTCTTTGTTACAGTAGGAGTGTTGTCAGAACATTGCACCCAAGTGTTTGTAACAAGATATACAGAATATGATCGAACATCAGGAAGGCCTCCAGACAATATATTGCTCAAACTGCTGTCACCAAGCAGAGCTACCTTAATGCAGATTAGATAAAAATCTACTAGGTTAGAATGTCTAACTAGGAACAGTGCCTAAAAATGCCCAATGAGAGCAGCAACGGTGTTAGGCTATATTCAGAAGTTCTGACAATAAATATGAAGGACATCCTTGCAAAGCCAGCTGGCCTGACAGTCATTGTCTCCCATGCTGACTCGTCCCTGGATACTGGATCCCTTTGGAATGACATTAATTTATAAGTTGAGTTGTTGTAATCAATTATTTTTGTTTCTAGCCATGGCATCATTTTTTGAGAAGTCAAAATACTGTTCAATAAACGTGTCTTACCTACCGCAGGCACGTGTATATATAGAGTTCATCTGTATCTTTCTAAATCTCCCCAGCATAGAGCATTTAACGTCATTCACAATGATAGGGGTGACAAGGTCATACTTATAGTTGGGCTGAAGGGACTTAAGGGACCTGGTCACATCCCAAATCCTGCTGCAGAAGGGACACCTGACCATAACTCTGTCTCTGCACAGCCTGATGGCTGGAGTATCGGTGTGTCTAACTATAGCATCACTTATTAATACTACTTTAATATGTGTGACTACAGCCTTATGGGAGTAGGAGTACAGCCAGAGTGACTCACTTTATTTGTAGTTGCAAGTGCAGGTGAAAATATGTTAGCGTGAGTAGGGTTAAATGGCTGAGGTTTGTACAACAAAACATCTGATAGCTGGCATCTTAAATGATGTTTTAACATCCTTGTCAAACAAAGGGTCTATTATTAAGTGGATACATTGTAGTGTTACAGTGTTTGTTGATGTGTGTATTGTTTGAGAGATTAGACTCCAAATGTAACAAGTATTTACAACTCTTACAAATAGAATCTGTGAACAGTAAAAGTAAATGATTGACACTAAACAAAAAGCAGATATAACACTGAGTCAAAGATTCTAAAACAAGCAGGCTGGCAACAGAAAAGGACAGAGAACGCTCTGACCTCATATCAACAGACACTAATCATAACCAGATATTTGTGACGACCTATCACAAAGATTAAAGAAGGAGCCCTCAACCACTCTGGAATTAAGAGAATGGATCAGATCATGAGATTCAGTTTTAACTTGAAGGGCATCATAAAAAACACCAAGAAATACACACACACACACACACACACACACACACACACACACACACACACACACACACACACACACACACACACACACACACACACAACATAATCATGCCCAATAATTCCAAGCCAATATGAAATGAACAACCATAGCAGTGCAAGTAAAATCCATCTTGCTGCAGCTGCTTCAAGCCCAGGTGAAACAAAGGTAATGTATACAAAATCCAGTTAGTTCAGACAAATATAGTACACCACAGTTCTACAATATTGTGTCAGCTTAACCACAGTTCTGCTCTATAAAGTGTTAGCTTAAGAAAAGCCACCTTATACATTAGGGAAACACCCACCTAAACTGACTGAGCACTGATTAGCAACAAGGGGACAACAGACAGCCAAATAACAAAGAAAACACAAGACAAACAGCAGTTAGTTCAGGCAAACAGAGATGTGACCATTCCTCCTATCACCAGGAGCAGTCACCACAACCATCAGGCCTAAAATTCAGCAACAGTCAAACCTGACTTACTCATTGCTGTCTGGGCCAAATCCTAATGAAACAACGGATAGCAACAAGGATAACATACAAACAAAATCCATTTAGTACAACAGGACTCCAAGAAGCTCAGTTCAGCACAGCTCAGTGTTATCATTTAGTAAGGTAAATGTATGAAGTTTTCAGACTGTCCTTAATTTACTAGAATTACATGAATAAAACCAATAAATAATTCACTGGTAGAAACCACCTACTTACTAGACTGTTTACAGAAAGGGAAAGCAGTTTCAACTTTAACTTTAATTTTATTCAGGTGTTTAATCAACAAAGGACCAAAGAATTATAATGATATAATTAACATATTTAAATAATAAAACAGCAGTAAAACTACATAATATAACTAGTAAAGCATAACTTGCAATGATCACAATCATCACATCCTATCCCTTCAAAGGCAATTTCAAAAAGGTGAGTTTTATGTGACCTGTGGTAGTCATTCAATGAAGAATTCTCCCAGAGCTATTGAGAAAGCAGTTTCCACAAGTGCAGTGCCTGAAAGACAAATGAATGAACACCTACATTATTGAGACCCACCTGCAGAACCATAATCAGCTCCTGAGTAGCAGAGAACAAAATCCTAGTAGGGCTATATGGCAACATTAACTCCTTCAGATAAACAGACCCCAAGTCA
This sequence comes from Protopterus annectens, assembly GCF_019279795.1. Lineage (NCBI taxonomy): Eukaryota > Metazoa > Chordata > Ceratodontiformes > Protopteridae > Protopterus > Protopterus annectens. Next base: position 16,272,467 of record NC_056741.1, on the reverse strand, counting down.
TGAATGGACAAAAATACCAAACATACAAACTCCTTAAAATGGAGAACATCGACACCTGTGCAGTGACAGAGGCCTGGTTCAAGGCTCCAGAGAGCACCCCTGCATTACCAGGCAATACTTTACACCACACCTTTTGGCCACCTAACCTGGACTGAAACACTAAAGGTGGAGGTGTGTCCATATTCATTAAGGATATCCACACCTCCAGGCTAGTTGCTCAGCATAATGCATCCGAGATTATCCAAGTGCAACTAACTCTGGGCAAGACTGCAATCCAAATTGTAGCTTGCTACAGATCCCCCACCATGCCCCAGGGTTCCCACTCCTCATTTCTTGATACACTGGAAAATATTAGGGTGCAACCAAACACCCTAATAATGGGCAATTTCAACTACCCCACCATTAGCTGGGAAAACTACTCATTTATCAACTCTTTTGCTCAACGTTTTTTGGAATTCATAAATTCCATTGCCTTAGATCAACTTATCCACACCCCCACCAGGGGCAGCAATATACTAGACCTGGTCATTACCAACATTGGTGACTGGTGTTCCACACCAGAGGTCAGTTTCTCATTGGTCAGATCCAACCACAAGCTAATCACGCTAAACATCCACATCCCGCCCCCACCACCCATTAGGGGAAACCACTGTAAAAAATTTCTCCAAAGCAAACTTCACGCTTCTTAAGACAAAAGTGGCAAACGTCATGACACCCATGCAGATGGACAATAGAGGTACGACTGCTGAATCCTACACAAATGCACTTTATAAGCACTTACACGAGTGCATGGATTGTGCTGTCCCTAACAGAACCAAGATGCTGTACTCAAAAAAGGAAGCCAATCTGGTGGTCCCTTTCCATAAACAAACTCTACAACAGGAGAAAGAAATGGTTTCAGAAAAGAGTAAAATACCATGATTGGAGGAACTCCCTGGTCAGCCTCAGTAAGAAGCTGAGATCCCTCATAAAATCCTCCAAAGCTAGTTATGAAAACAAATTTGACACTGATTCTAAAGACAACCACAAAGCATTCTATAGCTATGTCAAGAATCTCAATGGCAACACTCAGACCTGCTCTGAGTTACAGCACAATGGCACTAAATATACAGAACCAAGTGATATTGCCAACATCCTGGCAGATAGGCTCAGTGCTAACTTTACCCCCTCTCACCACTAAAGGGCCCATCTCTATACCGGAAGAATGCAAAGTTTCTGTAATCACAGCTGCACAGTTAAAAAACACACTCTCCAAAGCCAAGAATGCAGCATCCATGGGACCTGACAACATCCCAGGCTTCGTTCTACATAGGTTCATAGGTTCATAGGTTAGTACTAAGCTAACTGCCCTTGCAAGCCATTTTAAGCCTAGCCAATTATCCCTTGTGAGACTCAAACTCTGCACCTTGTGTTTGTAAGGCAAAAACCTTAACCATTAGGCTACCCTCCCACCCCTCCCACCCCTCCCACATGAACTACAGAATGAACTGGCACCCCACCTAAGTACCATGTTCAATCATAGCCTCACCTCAGGCTTTGTGCCCACTGAATGGCGCACAGTGACGTTTATCCCACTCCACAAAGGGTGATCCACCACTGACCCCGGGAACTACCACCCCATTAGCCTGACGAGTCTGGTCTGCAAGGCTATGGAATGTATCATCATGGAACTTATAAACAAAAACACTGGTAATCTCCAAACTCTGGACACCACCCATTTTGGGTTTGTAAAAGGCAGATCATGTCTCCTAAACCTGATTGACTTCTTTGAAGCAGTCACCAAAGCCATAGACAAGGGCAAGGTGGTTCACACAGCCTATCTAGATCTCGCCAAGGCTTTTGACACCATATCCCACTCTGGAATTATAGATAAACTCACTAAACTAGGTATAAATCCCTATGTCATGAGATGGGTTGCCAACTGGCTCACTGACAGAACCCACACTGTGAAAGTAGCAGACTCCAAATCTGACTTCAGACCAGTGACAAGTGGAGTACCACACAGTTCAGTCCTGGGTCCTCTCCTGTTTGGTATCAAGTTCTCTGAAGTACATGCTAACACAGAAGGTCTTTGGCTAATGAAGTTTGCAGATGACTGCAAACTAGGAGCCATAATCGAAACTCCTAACAATGTGGATATCCTACAAAAGGGCCTCACTGAGACAGATGCCTGGTGTCAAAGCCATGGCCTCAAGCTCAATGCCAAAAAGTGCATTGTCATCCCTTTTGGTAAAAACTCTGTACCCATGAACTACCACATAGGCGGTAGTCTACTTAACACTGAAAGTGTGATAAGAGACCTTGGGACACAGGTGGACAGTAGTCTCTCCTTTGATATTCACATTGCCACAGTAGTCAGGAAATCCTTCTATGTGGCACACCTCATCAAAAAAGATTTCTCATACAGGAAAAAAGAGGTCATTGTTCCCCTCTACACGTCACTCGGTAGACCCATTATAGAGTACAATGCCCCTTTTGGTATGTACCTCACAAGACATCTACAACAACTAGAAAAGCCACAGAAATACCTCACAAAGAGGATTACCAGCCTCAAACAGATGCCCTACGCAGACCGTTTCAAAAAACTCCATCTTTACTCTGTCACATATCACCTACTCAGAGGCGATCTCTGCCTAACATACAAAGCTATGTCAAACCCAGAGCTGTTGGACATTCTCCACATAAAGAAAACGCCAATCACTCTCAGCTACAGGCTCTAGGGACCTAAACCTTGTCACCACAATAAACAGAACATGCTGGAGGGATAGATTCCTGTCTCAGAGACTTTCCATATTCTGGAACAAACTACCTATCTATATCAAACAAAGCTCCTCATTAGCACTCTTCAAGAAAAATCTTGATGATTGGATGGGAAATAGGAAATTCACCCCGGGGATCACTTCTGTGGCTCTACTTGACAGGGACACAGGAAAATAATTTTCTTGGGTGGCGAAAGCCAGGGTACCTTTTTGGCTAGGCTTATATAGGTCCTAAGACCAATAGCTTATGAACATCAGAATCTTACAGATAATTCTGAATCAAACCGATAGAAAAGGAAGGCATAATGGCGGTAATATTTGGGTAGCAACTTGTAATAGTAAGTTACCGGGTGTCAGAGTCCTGCACTGGCTGTAAACGGTTCAGTTCAGTGTTAGGAAGCTCCAGGTAAACTGTATTGCAATAGTCCAGCCTGAATGAGACTAAAGTATAAACTACTACTGGAGTTCAGCTTAAAAGCGAAAGTGCCTGAACTTAAGGATGTTTCTTAAATGAAAACATGATGATTTCACAACATATGATCTAAAATTATGTGTAGATTACACCAAGACAACTTTTCTCTCAAATGCCATTTCACCTCCTTTTTTGTGGATTATCTAAAATTGTATAGCTTATCTGAGAAACAACTGAAAATGCAATTACATTAGTTAAAACCTTTTCAGTTGATATGCTAGTTGGCCTTAATAATGTGCAAAAGCAATATTTATAGCAAAAAAAAAAAACTTAAGCATAAAAAAAATAGTCTGGGAGAGAAATGTAATATAAAAGTCAGAGAAGAGGGAGTTTATAAATCTTTAGGAACAAAATAATGGATCAGCAATACAGCACGAACAAATGAGACAAAGTTTATTAAGGAATATTCTAAAAGACTGAAACTAATACTGAAAACTGTGTTGATATCATGGAATGAGGCTGAACTTTTAATTCAAAGTCCTTCCTGTTCTAACTTATGGTTTTTGTTTGACTTACTAGACAAAAGTGTTGAAACAGTTGAATAAGAAAACTACCAAATTATGTAGAAAAAGCAGTGTTTGGCAATATTATATATCCATCAGTGTGATGGGGGCATGAGCCTCCTTGTTAACGGAATGCATGTTTAGTTTAGCAATTGCTGAATTACATACTTATCTGTAGGCACCATCACATCCAAACAGGCTGTAGGTCTGAATCATGAAGTAAGCAAGTCTAAGATGGAAAAATGTAGAGAATTCCTCAAACAGTGCGTTGATCTACATCACATAATGGCTAAAGCAAAATTAATTTAAACTAAAAATGAAACGCTACTAATCACAGCTAAAGAGAGTTAAGTACTTAAACACTGCTTTTTAATACCTATAGAAGAGAAAGTAAAAGATACAGACAGTTGTAGGTTTTGCAGCCTAGACCAGGAAACAGCTCACATTTTGTTGCAGGCTATATAATATGGAAAGGTTGTTTCACTGGAGAAACATGAACCACAATGAATTACTAAAAATTATATGGAAATGATCACGTGAGGGCCTTTCAACTGTACACATTTTCGTAGAATGTTCATATTTTTGCATCATATTTTTGGTGTGTTCCTCCTAAAATCTGTACTTTTCTGGCAAATAGCTGAGGATTGAAGTTATTAAATGATGACAAACATTTAAGACTCCACATCCTTCAGAAAATTCATGCTAATGCAAAACCTATTATTCTATCAGTTTTCTAAGTTTGTAAGAACAATATTTAAAAATCCGTCCCTATTTGTCCCCCTATCATTTTAGGCATTGCCCAGATTTTTTGCCCTAAGAGGTTGAGAGGTATGCGTGGGGCTATCAAATGTGAATAGTTAAAGTGCAAGCATAGAAACAGTACACTGTAGTGGAACAAAAAAAGACAAAAGTAGTATTAATTACAAATAAAAGCACTTAGTGACTAATGTCTTATCTACTGAAAGGCACAGTTCTTAAAATATCAGGGCATCAAAAGGAAGCTAGAACGTTGTGGAATAAGAACACACAGACAGGTCCAATAGTTGCAACTGGATTAATAACAGAATTAATAAGCATACTTAAATATTTTATGTGAACTATTGAAGGGCGCAGTTCTGGGTACTTTGTAGGTGCTCAGAGCTGCACTACTGGGAAATAACAAAGTCCGAAGTAATACTGATTTCCTAAAGGTTAAGAATACCCTAACTTATGAAAGGGTACATTCATGTAACAATATTAAAAATGCTAAACATTTGGTGAGGAAAGAAAAACAGAAAGAGGAAGAATGTGAGACAGTGAATGAGAGAATGTAGTAGGAAAAATAGGGACATGGGTACACAGGTTTATTTAAACAGTTGAACTTAACAGACAATGTTTTTTTCAGAATGCAGTCAAAAAGAAAGACAAGAGATGAATTATAGCTTTTACCAGCAGTGAATGTTGCACTTTCTGCATCACATTTCCAGAAAAGTGATAGGCTTGTGTTAATCTGTTACCCTCTTCCCACACCAAAAAGGATGGAATGCACTTTTGGTGCAGTGATGATGTGGTACACTCACTCTGAATCTTTATTCACTAATAAAACAAAATACTACAAGGCTTGGTTTTGAGCTGCCTGCTGTTCGACCACAGCATCTCCTTCTGGCAATAGCCACTTAAATATACGGACTCCTGCTAATGCTTTCTGTGTGGCTTCTCTCACCACTCCTAAGACAGACTCCTTACTCACTGCTGTTACCATAAAGAAAAAGTAAATCACTGCTTCCTTCTAGGTGACTTTTCCTGCTATGTCCATTGCCATGTGACAGTGTCCAATCCTTACTTCATTTTCTGCTTACACATAAATAAATAAATAAATAAATAAATAATTAAATAAACAGACAAATAAACTACTGATAAGCTACTTTCACCTTAAACCTGAGCAATACCCACATAATTTAATTTCGAACTTCATCAGCTCTAGTTATTTCCTTATTTCTGTCCTGCTGGTTAGATCCATTGGGAATAGGCCAAACTATGTTTGTGTGTATGGGGTGCAAATGATTAGATGATTTAACATGGGCAGACAGTGGCAGTAAAAAAGGAGGGATGCTGACCTTTGCATAATAGCCTATATTCACTGCTGGTAGGAAAGAAACAGCATACAATGCACCTGCAAAAAAATAAATAAATAAAAGACAGAGAGCAAATTCTATTTTTTCAGTAAAAAAATTATAAAAAAGTAATGAGCTGAGCTACCCCTCGTATGGAAAAATCTGGTTGTCAAATTCAGTGCAGCATGAGTTCATGGCAGTAGGTCAACCAGACACATGGCCAGGTCGATGACAGTTTGTTACCGTGGTAATTTTTGCAATGCTTAATTATTTGATATGGAAATGAAAGGCACAACAGTTTTCTTTTTTTTTTGTAAAGTTACTGATGCACAATCATAGAATTAGTGATAAGGACTGCACATCATTATTGCTAATAGCAAGCCGCCACAGAAAATGTTTCCCTTTTCTCTAGATAATGACTGACAGCTCTGCAGAACCCTCAGGAGTCTTGTGGCATATCCAGCTACACACATAACCACACACAAACTTGCAAACATTGTCTTGAAAGTAAAGAGTTGCACCTGCATGGCTCCTGAGATGCTAGTGACAATGTGGCCACGGCACTCTGCTCATGTGCTTTCATGGGTTCTATATATCCTTTTTGGCTCTGTACATTTGAATCAAAGAAAGTGCAAAGCCACATATGTGTGTGGGACTGCAGCCACTGATTTCCTGCTGACTGAGTGATAAAAACTAATTGGCATCATAATGTGTATAAAAAGAGAAGAGGGGAACCTTTTTTTTTTATTGTTTCATGGACTGAGGCACACACTGAAGAATGCAATTTCACTGGATGGGGGGGGGGGGGGGGGCACGTTCATATGTGTGCTCTGGTGTACTGCTGCCCCTGATGATATGGCTGAACCTGTGGCATATTGAAAACTGTATATCTGGCCTCTGACCATCGATCAAAAATGGGTTTCTGCTTAGTTGGTCTAGCTCAATTAATAAATGAAAAATGTGACCAGTAATTTGATTTGTGGCACCCAGCACAGTGAACATTAGCCTGGAAGTAAGCAGTGACCGAGGCTGCAGCTCCTTGGTTTGTTGTCTGGGGTTGTGTTCTGTTATGACTACTCAACTGCATGTTTTGTGAATGTGATGTTATTCACTGAATGGTGCTTTGCCAAATAACAACGTGCTAAATGCACACTCCACTTGTAATCTGTTCAGGCTGTATGATTTCTTTTCTCTCTTAGTACCTACTTTGAGTATTTGCTTTTACTCTATCAACAGCAGAACTGTACTTTAGAAGTGCTTGTGTAATTATTTTCCACTTTATCCGCTTCACTTGACATTCCTGCCTCTATATTCACTATCTGAAGAATGTCCCAACCACCTGCTCAGAGGAGATTGTTCCCCAGTCACACCAAGTATGTCTTATGCATTTGACTCTGCGAGTTTCTCTCCTGCGGACATTCATCAAAAGCTTCAGTGCTGTTTCGATATAAGCAGCATAATCCATTTTAGATAATTATTCAGTTTCTGCTTTACATGAGAGCCTTGTAGTTAGTATATCCTTAAACTAAGCAATTAAAGATCTCTTTCTCATCAGATTATTTATCTGTCCCCATGACACGATTAAATCAAGAGCCTGACAGATAATCAGCAGACCTTGTCTGCCTCCGCCATTTCAGCTTAGTCCTGATGTTAGCAGCACTATTCTGTTTTAACTGACATTTATTGTAAGGTCATAGTTCTCAGTGTGTAAGCCTTCCAAATACAGGAGTGCCACAAGAAGGATGGGTCAAAAGAGCAACAGGAACACCTTGCAACAGCACAAAAAATATCATTTAAGAAGGGGGAAAGGCTGGGAAATGGCTTTTGTGACTACATATGCAGAAAATATTAAGACATTCTTGAATATTATTCATAGCCATTGGTCTATTCTACTGTCTAATAACAGCTTGGAACAAGTATTACCCTTTGATTACAAGTTTTCTTTTAGGAGGGGCAGGACACTCAAACTAGCTTTGGGGGCACAAAAGGGAGGAGAAAACTAATTTAATACATACTAATTTAACAAGCGATGTTTACTGTGGGTTGTTACCCTTGTGGGACTATGTGTACTTGTAAACAAAAGTAAGTCATTTGAAGCAATGAATGTCAACAGGAACTTTGAAATCAGACAGCTAACGACTGGTTCTAGTACAGGGGTAATTTGCCTAGTTACCTGCTGTTGCACTGCCTTTTATGTTGGCAAAACCACAAGAATGTTTAAAAATAGGATATCAAAACATATTAGTGATATCAGATGTAAGAAAATCAATAAATGCTTTTTATAAAAAATAGTTTAATATATCCTAGTGCTGTCTTTAAGTTTACAAAAACTGGTAAAACAGTTCAAAGTATGAGTTGTAGTATGCATTAACATGAAAGGAAAAGTTCTGGATAGTAAAACTAAGGTCTTTATTTTATACTGGACTAAATGAACACCTTTATATTTTTCAAGTTCTCCTTTAAATATTTCATTAGATTTTGATGATGTCTCTATGCAGCAGGTTTTAAAAGCGCAATGAAATGGAGGCTTTAGATTACATGAAAGAAGGCTGAGTGTCCACTGAAACCAGTCTTTGTTCATGTTCTGTGATAGTTTATATGGATTTATATTTGTTTGGACTAAAATAAATATTTTTTTTCTACACCTTAAGTGTTTTTTTTTTTGTAAAAAGCAGTACTATTCTGTTTTTTGCTGGTTTTGGGGAACCTGGTGTGTTTCTGCAGGTTTAGGAGAACCTGGCAGATGTTATTTATGGAACATCCTAGAGAAACCAGAAGAACTTCAAAATACAAAATAATTCATGCAATGACTCCTCATCAACCTGATGTTAAAATTGTCCAGTACGATCCAGGCTAGGTCAGGGCTGGATCTAGAATGAGGCTCCTTAGTGCCCCGTGTTAGTGTGTGTGTGTGTGTGTGTGTGTGTGTGTGTGTGTGTGTGTGTGTGTGTGTGTGTGTGTGTGTGTGTGTGTGTGTGTGTGTGGGGGGGAGGGCACAAACATCAGCATTATGAAAATAAAACGCACCACTCACTTCTCTTGACTCTGCTTTCTTAATCAAAGTATGTTCCACTTTGACATGCAACAGTTCTTATTTTTTCTCTTTCATTTTCATGATTGAGAGCGAGAGACAGAGTCTTACTGTAGCCTGTCACTGTCCCCCTACCCACCTTAATCATATGTGCTAACCCTAACCCTAACCCTACACATCATGTTACTAAAGACCCTTTCCACTAACAGTATCAGTACCAAGATGACATTTGAGCTTGATTTTGTAACTGCGGTTTACTGATATAGGTTTACTGTATTTCAATGCTAAATCCAACAGTAGGTGGTTCCCACTTCCACAAAAAACAAGTTGTTGACTAATTCTTGCAGATGGGACACCTTATATTGGCAATTAACATATGAGAATAAAGAAGTAGAACACAATGTAAGGAAGAAGATCTTCTAAGGAAGTAAATTGCTTTTGTTTACCCAGAATACTTTGTCAACATACGTATATTATTTTTCTGTACCTACCATAACATCATTTTGTGAATGTGGTTACACAGAAAACTTGAATGAACAGTGAAACTAAAACAAAAATCAGGCACCAACAATATAATCTTGATTTTATTTTGAAAAATTACTTACTTTCTCAGCATTAGGAATATAACTGCAGATTAATTATAAAACAAACAAACTTCAGAAAGTAACCAATATACTTCAAGCACAGCAGTGTACCACAGAGTAGTCAATTGTTTATTTATTTATTAGCACTTTTTTACTGAGAAAGTCCATTGGAAGCCCAGGAACAATACTCCGCAGATTAATCTCACAAGATGTTATGCAATACAGTACAATGCAAAACATCAAATGTTAAATATCACATACAAGACACAAAAATGAGTGTAAAAAGGAAACAAAAAAACAGAAAAGAGATAGATCCTAGGTATCATTAAATTCCCCATACTTTTAGTAGCAATGATGATAAGAACTTCTAAGTATGATGTGTAGGGCATTAGTAGATAGCAGATTGTTTGCTTAAAATGTCTAAGAGTGGCTAAGCTATGGGTCTTCTGGTGGAATTCCAGAAGTTTAGATTATGCAAGAAGACCAAAAGGACAGATGGATAGAGTTGTAGCAATGTTTAGCCAGGAGAAGGGAGGCAGTAGCAGAATGGAAGAACCTACAGAGAAGGCATTGCTCAGGTAGTGCAGTTCCAATCTCTGTGAAATACAGACTACAGTGTGTAATGCATCCAAGGATGGGCCTTATGTATGAGCATCCTGCCTACTGCCACATGTGTCTATAATGCCTCTTAGTTCTAAGTACATGTCCTGAGTATCCTGCAATGACATTTACTGATACTACCTGTGCAATGCTGATTAGATCCAGGCCTGCCTGCCTCCACATTCAAATTCATATTCACCTATATTAAGATGCTGATAAAAAAAAACTAAGCACTGCTAATACAGAAACACAATTAAAACCCCTATAGACAAATAGATTTGGCTGTGAATAAAGACCATGAAACAGGAATAAGGATTCAGCTGAGGTAATAGGTCAAAAAGGTAGATCTTAAGCAACTTTTAACTTTGCCAGCATAAGAGATTTTCTCAACGAGTGGGGAAGAAAATGCCAAAGGACTGGTACTTAAAGACAAAAAGGTACACATGGAAAGTATTTCAGATTCACTCTAGGAATTTGTAACAACTCCAGGCGAGAGGAATACAAGGATTTTAAAGTGTTGCATGGGACCAGAAGTCTTTAAGATGCAGTAATACACAAGAACTTTAAAGGTGATACAAACCTTTATAAGGAGTCAGGGCAGGTTATGCAGAACCATTGACGTGTGTTAGTAATGAGAGGTGCTAGTAAGTAAGTGGGTTGAGGAATTCTGTACAAGCTGCTACTGATTTAGCTGCATGTCTTTAAACCTGCAGTAATCTACACAAGATGGAGTCTTAGGCATACATGCACTGTCCCCCTAATTACCTGAAATGGGAGCAAATGCTTGATGCCTGAAATGCTCCACAAACTGAAACAAGATGACTGGATAGCTGAAGAGATCATATACCTGAATGTCAAGCTGTTGTCAAAGGCAGCATCAAGTTTCCTCATCTCCTCAACAAACTCTGGCTTGTCACTACTATAGATAACCCTGAGATTCAAGATAAGGAGGTTTAATTAGCTAAGCATGAGCAGTCATTGCTGCAGTCTTGAAGGTGTCAAATCTTAGACAATTATTGTTCATCTAGGTTTGCACATATTCCAAGTCCTTGTCTAAGGAATTCACAACAGACAATCATCTGGAGGAAAGGAGAAGTAAATCTGAACATTACCTGCGTACCACTGAACATTACCTGTGTACCACTGAACATTACCTGCGTACCACTGGTACTGTAAATCTCCTACCGAAAAATCTGAGCATTACCTGCGTACCACTGAACATTACCTGCTTACCACTATACATTACCTGCATACCACTGATACTGTAAATTTCCTACCAAAAGATCTGAACATTACCTGCGTACCAGTGAACATTAACTGCGTACCAATGAACATTACCTGCATACCACTGAACATTAACTGCGTACCACTGAACATTATCTGCGTACCACTATACATTACATGCATACCACTGATACTGTAAATCTCCTACCGATAGATCTGAACATTACCTGCATACCACTGAACATTACCTGCGTACCAATGAACATTAACTGCGTACCACTGAACATTAACTGCGTACCACTGAACATTACCTGCATATCACTGATACTGTAAATCTCTTACCGAAAGATCTGAACATTACCTGCGTACCACTGAACATTAACTGCATACCACTGAACATTACCTGCGTACCACTGAACATTAACTGCGTACCACTGAACATTACCTGCATACCACTGAACATTACCTGCATACCACTGATACTGTAAATCTCCTACCGAAAGATCTGAACATTACCTGCGTACCACTGAACATTAACTGCATACCACTGAACATTACCTGTGTACCACTGAACATTAACTGCGTACCACTGAACATTACCTGCGCACCACTGAACATTACCTGCGTACCACTGAATATTACCTGCATACCACTGATACTGTAAATCTCCTACCGAAATATCTCAGACCAATCCCAGTGGGATTTTGGAGATGTTACAGTAACTGGATGAGGAATGAGAACCAGAAACTATCCTTTGGGTATGCCGATAATGGTATAAGTTGAACCAGTTTAGGACTGTGCTTGAGCTCCCCCCCCTCCCCATGTAAATCTGTAGATGATCTAATAAGGGTTTGTGGTTCACCATATCAACTATGGAAGAGATCAAAACGGTCTAGAAGGAATAGCACCATTGATCTATTTCCATGAAGAGGACATTTATAACCCTCTTAAGAATTTTCTCAGTACTACATCTATGTGAAGTAAGGTCATACCTCTCAACATGGAAACATCAAAAGTCTGGACAAAGGCTCATGAAAAGTAAGTACAACCGGTCCAAAATCAGGCCTCTGGTTAACATAAAATGTGCATACATAATTATGTAACTCTGCCCACTGGAATTGTGGGATACCACCAACATGCATTTTCTGTACACTTACCATTCCTCCAAATGACCCCAGACAGATGTATTATCTTCCCAAATATGAAATTCTGACCAGCAGAAAATAAACTCAAACACTAAACTGCCACACTGGCACTACCTGCTTAACCTACTTGTTTAAAAGTCAGTTTATTTTAACGTTTATATAGACAGTTGTTGCTTTTAACAAAGATGTTGTCCAATGAAACTGGACTTTTAAACAATTTTAATAGAAAAGATGCATGATATTCATAATAATTTCCAGGTCTTCCAGATGTCATTTTCAGGACGTTTCCTGAATCAGGCCTATTTCTAAGATTCCCCTTTTCCCTTTTTCTTGCTTATTATGTTTTTGAATTCCTGTCCAGGCCCCTTAAATGCTCACAATTAAAGAACGTGTGAACTATTACAAATCCAGTGAAGCAAGTATGACGCCATGAGCAAGCATCCTCAATTTCAAGTACAATAATAAAGAAAACAAAAATCATCAAGACTCAGAGCTGAAGCATTCTGACCCAGAAGCTCTGCTGTGGGTTTTCAGCTCTTCATTTCTCCAGCAGAAATACAATTAATAAATGGTCAGCCTAATGGTTCCACCCTGGACTACAGATGAAGAGATTTCCATAATAATAATAATAATAATAATAATAATAATAATAATAATAATAATAATAATAATAATAATAGTAATAATAATAATAGTAATAATAATAATATATAATAATAATACATAATAATAATAATAGTAATAATAATAATAATAATAGTAATAATAATAATAATACATAATAATAATAATACATAATAATAATAATACATAATACTAATAGTAATAATAATAATAATAGTAATAATAATAATAATAATAATACATAATAATAATAATAATAATAGTAATAATAATAATAATAATGACATCAGCATGAGCAACAAGTGAATAGAAATTCCTTCCTCTCAAAGAAAGGGCAGTGACTACTAACAAGACATGACTGCTGCAAATCAATTGTTTGTTAACAATACTCCTGACTCCAAAGGGTCGGTGACATGCAGCATTATGATCACTTCTTCGACAAATGAGAAACATGTATTACATGAATAAGTAAGAGCTTGTTTGTGAAATCCCTTAGAGTTTGGAACTTTCCTCCTTAAAACGTTGCTTGACTGCTGACACAGCAAAGTATCTGACAAAAACTTAACAGATGTCATACTTGCAGCTGTCTTTAGAAGTTTGACCTCATCAGTGTTCCGGGACTTTCCACATTTTCTAAAAAACAGGGTACAAAATAGTTTTAAAGTGTCTTGCAGCTACTGCTGCAACCCTACCACAGGTGGTGTGAAGAAGAATTAGTGACTGCATAATACTGAGTTACTGTAAAGGAGTTTACAACTTATTTCTTGAACAGAGTCGGTTAACTCAGTGTCAAGTGGCAGGGTTGACAGGCAGTAGCACAAGGTCTGATACGATATTCTTCCGTGTAAAAACTGATACTGTCATCCAGTCTAGTACTTTGAACTGACTATGATCGATGTACTCATCATGGCTTGTTGGCTGGAGTTCATGTCAGGATTTTACTTTTGTATTTTATATTTTGTTGCCTGTGTCACTTTAAAACATTAAAACACACATTCCTTTGTTTGGGTTTAAAATGAGTTGGTTGTTGGATAGGTAAGTTTCAATTTCTTGGGATGCTTTCTACATTTTTTCTTGTAGTTCTTGTGGGAAAGGGGTGGAGCAGATAAGGGATATATCATCTGCGCATTGTATGATTGAGGCTAGTTGGTTGCTGTATTAAGGTTATTAGTAAATGTTATGAAGAGGTGGGGGCCAAGTATGGAACCTTGGGGTACACCTGCGGATACTGGCAGTAGTGGGGAGAGTTTGTTCTCCCATTTAGTAACCTGCTGATGGTTTGATAGATAAATGAGAAACCATAGCAGGGATCCTGGACTGAAAATGTAAGAAGTGAGTTTATTTAGTAGTAGTTGATGGAAGATGGTGTCAAAGGCTTTTGACATGTCCAGGAAGATTGCAGAGACTAGTTGCCCATTATTCATTAAGTGGCGTATGATATGGTTTACAGTCAAAAGGGTGACACTGACATGCACAACAGCCTCCTCATCGAACATGGTAGGAGTGACAGTCGGAATGTTGACGTTCATGTGTACGTCCATTTAGAAGGATGTACACAGGGCAGGGGCTCACAGCATGGATGTAAATGGGAGATTTACAAAGTGTAATTGACAGAAATTGTCGACTTTGTTGCATCGACCATACAACCTAATTAATATGTATGAGTCAACATTATTTGTCGTGGAAATCACCGTTCATGTAAGTGATTTTCGTGTTTTTGATAGTAAACCGTATGGTATTGGTGAAGGATAATAAGGCTGTGTTTGTGCTATACTGGGGTCTAAAACCATACTGAGTATCCAGAGAGGAGGTTGTTAGAGGTAGGGTGGTTGAATAGTTGTAGGTGAATAAATTTTCTAGGATTTTGGCTATGGGTGGGAGGATAGCTATGGGGCAGTAGTTGGAGATGTCTCTAGGGGGTCTCCCTAGGAAACATTAGGAATAGTACTGAAAAAAAGAGAAATGACATGGATATTGAAACTTAGAGCAGACAGAGGTCATGGTCTCAATGAAAGAGCATCTCTTAAACCAGTTTTAAAAGCCCTGTGATATTTATTATATTTGGTAATTGCATACTTAGGAAGTATTATTATTGCAATAAAACAAATATTATTGGGCAGTATATATTTATGAATATTACTATTGCTATAATTTTTATATATGTGCTTTAGTATATACATCTTAGATATGTGTTTTATTATATTTTAATTAATGTTCATAGTTAAATGTGTTATAGTAAAGCTGGTATTTTATATGTTTTTATATAGAAATGTTTCTGATGTAGTTAAATGATGTTTAAGGTTAGCAAACAGTTAACAATTAAGTTACGTGATAATTACCACTAGTATATATAGGAGTGTTTGTAGAACTGTGCTTTTTGGTCTGAAGAAGCTGTTGTGAAAGCACTTACCAGTGCACTTTATTAAAACTTTTTTTATGAGAAGAAGTATTGTTGCTTTTTAGCTTCGTTTGATGCATGGTCGCACACACCAAGACGTCGTATACCTTTGTTACATTTTATTACTTTTTAGTTGGTGTGTAGCATTTACTCCTTCGAGTGTAACTTTTATTCTTATATCTAGATGGTTCAAATCCCTTCCATGCATTACATAACTAAGGAGCTTAAAGCACTTCTCAGCCATACAGACCACATTCCTTAGAAATCTAATAAACAAGGCAATCAGGAAGCATAAATCTAACATTTTGCAATCCTAACAAACAGCAGCTGTCAAACTGCCTAAACAGTTTTGGAAAATAGTTAACTTAAAGGGCATTCAGTCAACAAAAATAAAAATGATAGTGGCTGTCTTCTAACCCCCAGTGAGCCCTAATTCCTGACAGTTTCTTAAATTAATTCACACATTTCTACAGATGACCAACACTCTCACTACCTGTACTCCTGACTCTTCCCTTTTCTCCTCACTTCAGCTTCTTCAAATTAACTTAAAAATAAGTTGACTTACTTGACCAAATCCTCCTGAATACCCCTGCTGGTGTCCACAGTTGTTTCCCATGGTTCATAGTTTGATGTAGTCACGGTTAAGGTGATTACCTTACAAACATAAGGTGCAGGGTTTGATTCTCACATGGGGTAACTGGCTAGGCAGAAAATGGCCCACAAGGGCAGTTAGCCTAGTACTAATTTATGAACCTATGAACCTACCTCTGCATTAGCACCAGGCCACATATATGGA
The DNA here is from genome assembly GCF_019279795.1 of Protopterus annectens. Classification (NCBI taxonomy): domain Eukaryota; kingdom Metazoa; phylum Chordata; order Ceratodontiformes; family Protopteridae; genus Protopterus; species Protopterus annectens. Next base: position 16,256,238 of record NC_056741.1, on the reverse strand, counting down.
AGCAAGTTCTCATTTCTCTTCTACTAAAACTCAATAAACCACAGCCTGCAAATGACTTCAAACCAATTTCAAGTGTCATTGTACTAGGAAAACTACTGGAAATGTTAGTGCACCTATAATTTACAGATTACTTACTCCTTTCTATCAAGTAATCGCAATGGTTTTGGGTCAGACAGCGGTACTTTAATAACCCATTGTACACTTACAAATGACATACTCTGTAATGTGAGAAAGGCGATGTGACTGGATCTGGTTTCATTGACCTAAACAAGACCTGAAACCTTTGATGATAGTATTCTGCAGCGTAACTCACATTTCTTGGTAGTAGTTAAAATTTGCTAGGGTATTTTAACATCTTCCTGTCAAACAGATCATTCCCTTTGAAAAGTCTCTGTAAAAACAAAGATAATTATGACTACTTCTTTAGGAATGCTGGAAAACTAAAACAAAATAGTCTACATAGTTCAAAATGTATATATAAAGACATCTCCTATTCTGACCTAAGAGATATTGCCAATATCCTTGCAAACAAATTTAGTGCCAACTAAACCTCTATGACATCTGTTTAAAGCTGCAAAATATCTGAATTCCTTACTCCTACAATTATTTCTCAATATACTTTACTTAAAGTGCCAAGACCAAAAATACTTCTTTCGTGGGACCTGACAATACACATGGCTGCTTTATTAATAGTGTTAAACGTGCCCTTCCAGCCATTCCTCAAACTTTTTAGCTACTGGTTTTTGCCCTGATGGAGATGCCCTTTCATAGGGGGCATTACAACCAACCCCAGAAATGACAGAGCTATCAGACTTGCAAGCCTCCTCTGTAAAGCTACTGAACGTGTTATAACTGACCTTATAAGGAGTGATATCAAGAATCTTGCGAGACTTGTCTCCCAACGCTTTGGCCCTGCGAAGGGTAAATCCTGCCTATTTAATCTGGTAACCTTCTTCAACGGTGTTGCAAAGGAGGCTCGTGGTCACCATGACATGCATATGGTGTATGTTGACCTAACAAAGGCCTCTGACACCATTCCTCATGCTGAAATCATAAAAAAGCTAATTGCTTTAAAATAAACCAACCCATATGTGGTAAGACAGTTAGCAAACTGGCTGAAAGACAGAACTCGCACAGTGCAAGTTACCGGTGCCTTATCAGAGGGCATGAAACTGACCATCAGTGACCCTCAGGGCTTGGTGCTGGGACTTCTCCTTTTTCTATTTACTTCTTAAATCTCAAAGAAGAGAGCCAAGACCTCTAGCTAACAAAGTTTTGGCATTTGTTGTCAAGTCAGTCTGTGACACCCAAACTCTCCTGAATGAACTCTCCCTAGCAAAATCTCTGTGTTCTAAAAATGGGATCAAAACTAAATGCTACAAAGTGTCATGTCATCGCACCCTCTCCTCATATTGTATAGACAAAACACCACTACAAACTGAATATGAAGTCAGGGGTCTGGGTACTTGGATTAAGAGCTCCTTTTGTTTTGACCATCGTGTGACAATGATATCCAGAAAATCTTTTTTATTTAGCGCAGCTAATTACCAGTGGAATATCAATGTATGTGGAGGTAATCATTCCCTTATTCTCAGCATTAATTAGGCCGCTTATCGAGTACATCACCCCTTTTGAGATGTAGTTCATTAAACATATCAAACAAGTAGAAAGACTTCAAAGGTTCCTATCTAAAAAGATCAAAGGCCTAAGGTTCCTGAGCTACCAAGGTAGGCTGAAAACTCTTTCCTTTATTTGGTGTCTTATAGACTTTTGAGGAGCGATTTCTGTCTCACTTATTGCATCACTAGAGATCTGATTGTCCTGGACTTCTTGTTTCTCTGCAAGTCGAGTATCTCCACCAATGTTAGAACCAAGGAATCTAAATCTTCACCAACAGATAAATAAAACACACTGGAGTGACAAGCTTATAACTCAGCACTTCCCAAATGTTTGGAATAAACTTTTGCTACATGTTAAGTGATGGGATTTGCTACCTTCCTCTAAACATAAACTGGATTACTGGATGGGTATCTGCGAATTTACTGTGGGATTAACTGGTATGGCCATCTTGAAGAAAGGAGGTGTGGCCTGAAAGACGGTAATGGCAAGGTGTGAATGGTCATAAATCACAATGGCCTTTAATATCTATGAATCTATACATTTATGAAACTGGATAAAATCTCTCTGTCTTTATCTCCACTTGTTAGTGGCATGCCATAAGGATCCATACATACAATCTCTTCAGCCACTCTCGATATTTATCAATCAGCTTTTCTTTAGATCTATCACTATCCTCATATTATCCTCTCTGCATATTATATTGCGGTTTCCAGATACTATCCTTCCAACACATCTGACCTCAACCAGTTCTCAGGCTGGCTTCAAAAATGAAAAATCCTGATATAAAGAAAACAAGAGTTATGATTTTTGCACTCAACCAAAAGTTGTCTTCTATCATCAATAGTTGTCAGATACCACATAACAACTTGAACTCTGCTATATACACTCTACCTCCAGATGACTAGGCATCTGGTTGGACTTACAATTGGCTTTCCAACATCATCTGCAAAAAATCAGAGTTAACAAGCTCCTCTTCTAGGCCAAAAAAAAAACTAACTTCTTACCCCAGAAGGTAGATGTAATCCATAAGGGTTCCTATGTGCCCAGTGTGCCATTAATTTCAGCTACTTCAGAGAAAAGTATCTCAGCTTTAAAAATCAGTCTCAAATCAGAAATGTATTTTTATTACTCTTTCCTCAAAAAGGGAATACCATTACCTCATTCTTTCAAAAACAATATGGTTACCAGCGTAACAAAGAGTCCAGCTGTTAACTCTACAGTTTAAACTTTTAAATTTAGACATTTCCCCATGTCTTGTTAGCTACTTCCTGAAAGAACTACAAACATGTAACCTCTCAACCCTGAGACAATATCCTTAGACAACGCCTACAACAATGCCCACTGCACAGACCACAGCTAGTCGGTAATGAAGCCTGAACCTTGAGAATCCCCCTCCACAATCTAAAATATCTGTGCTCATTCTCTCCACTCTGATTATAGCGGAAGAAATGGTTTGACATCAAAGTCAAATGTTCGTGTTTCTACAAAATGGAAGTACTTAACTGTACTGCAAATTAATTCTAGGACTACTACTCATTTTGTGCTCTACTCTCTGTATCCCAGTATCCTCCTGTTGTAAATATTGTGACATCATTGTATAATTGGCAGTAACCCGCAACAGAATGTGGGTACCACAGGATGTATCCATGGTTGGTGTGGTTTGATCCTGAGAGCAAAGCACAAGTGGTCAAACAAAGCCAAATTTGGGTAAATACTATGATACCTGCTTCCAGAAGTGGATTATTACTATTATACAATGACATTATTTAAAAAGAATGTGCTTCCCTTTCTTACATAATGTCATGTATGATGGCAGTTTGACTTCTTTCACTTCATTCTGATGTTTTTCAGATGCATGTGGCACATTCGTCTGTACACTTGCACTGTATATCACGGCAGTGTAATTTAGGGGACAGAGAAGATAGCACCTCCATAATGATTTGCCTCTCTTTCTGGCTCTGTTTTCTTTTCTTTTTTTTTTTTTTTTTGAACAGTCTGAATCTGAAGTTCCAATTTCAGATATTAAAGACTTACAGAAACCCCAATTAATTTACCAGAAAATCAAAAATTTTGAGGGACAGGGCAGAAATATGAGGAAAATGAGGGTCATTCTCTTCACCCTGGAGAATGTGGACATCTGTGCAACTACTGAGACATGGTTTAAAGCTATGGAGAGCACCCTGGCAGTGCAGGGCTATAATGTCTTCCACACATTTAGGCCTGTTACTGCACAAGCAGGGACCAAAGGTGGAGGTGTCTCAATTTATATCAACAACAAACTCACCTCAAGACTAGTCAAACAGGATGATGTGCTTGAGCTTCTCCATGTCCAGATTTCCACAGGCACTCACCATTTTATCCAATACCATATTCATGGGCAACTTCAATTACCCCAATATAAACTGGGATACTTAAACTACCCCAAACTTACAGGCCTAGAGATTCCTGGACTTTGTAAATGCAAACACCTTGGACCAAATGATCCATATGTTCACTGGGGGGTGCAAACCTACTTGACATGGCACTCACAAACATTGAAGAACACTGTACGCACCCCCCCCCCTTTCTGGTAAGGTCAGACCACAATGCTGTTTCCTTAGTAATAAAAATAAATCCTGTGACCCCAGCTAACTCAGTAACATTTCGAAACTATTCTAAGGCAAATTTCCTGCTACTAAGTGATAACCTGTCAAAATTTCAAGCCTTTCTAAAGAAACCCTGAGAACACAGCTACCTATGCAAAATTGCTCACAGACGCCCTGTACAATCAAGTCAATAAATCCATAGAGACAGAGTGCCTGCCCTACCAGAAATAATCAAAGAACGAACCCAAAAACAAATCACTCTGGTGCATCCAAACATAAACAGGTTGTACAACAAAAGCAAAAAGTCATAACTAAGATTAGAAAGCGCTACGTCCAGCATGAGAAAAACACTAATTAGAGTGTTCCTACAACCCTTCCTGCATTGCCTACTTTCTATCCTAACCTTTCTATAATTCCTTAACCTTCTAATGTTCCTTCTCTCTGTTCTTACACTATCCTTTATCTATCCCAGAAATTATGACTGAAATTTACTACCCAAATCTCTTGCCAGAAAGTGTATATGGTTTTTACGACTTATTACTTATCCTGCAATATATTTTTTATATTGTAATATATTTTTCATGCATTATTATGTAACATACATATTAGGAACTCTCTTCTGTCTTCTATGTAACTTATGTTCATCTTTACTGCTTGCTTTATTTTTTCTTATTTTCTTCTTTTATTGTATCCACAAATTGTAGTCCTGTGTGATTGTCTTAGTCTTTGTAAACAATGTTGGTTTGTAATTCTGTTTAAATTGTACTGTGGAGCTTTTCTCATGGGCCTCCACTTAAAATGGGCCAGTACCTAATCAGACTTTTTTAAAATAATCTAAACAAACAACAAAGATGGAAAATTAAATATACTAAAGCCAAATCTGAGGTAAAGATAGCTTCCCAGGCAAAGAACAATGACAAGACGTTCTTTAGCTATGTCCAAAACCTCAAAGGCAGCAAACAGCAGAGTGCAAAACTGATTGTAAATGGAGCCAGAAGAGATAGTAAATATTCTGGCAAACAAATTCAGTTTTACTGCCCTCTCTCACCTGAAAATATCCTACCAAGCCAACCTTCCAACAACTAGCACTAGGAGTAGATCCTAAGTGCAGTCTGTAAGGCCAAAACTATTGCATTGATGGGCCCCCAATAATATTCCAGGATTGCTCTTAAACAGCCTGAAAAAATGAAGTGTTGGACCACTGGAGTCATTGTTTAACCATGGCCTCCAGGCAGGCTTTGTGTCATGTAAATGGAGAACTGCAACAGTCATTCCGCTGCAAAAGGGCAAGCCATCAGTGGACCTCAGGAACTACCGACCCACGAGTCTGACTAGTTTCATATTAAAAGCCATGGAAAGGATTATCATGGAAATGATTAATAAGAACATAGAAAACCTACAAACACTGGATCAAACTCAGTTTAGTTTCATCAAAGGCAGATCATGCTTACTCGACCTTGTGCACGTCTTTCAGAAGGTCACCAAGGCAACGGAGGAGGGTAAAATGATGCATCCTGACTATCTTGACCTGATCAAGGCATTTAGTACAATACCTCTCTCAAGCATTGTAAACAAACTCATGGATATAGGCATAAACCCCTATGTCTCTCAGATAGGACCAGCAAGTTAGGATAGGGGAGACCACCTCCACAAAGAGGCCAGTCACAGGTGGACTCCCTCAGGGCAATTGTGCTAGGTCTGCTGTTTTTTGGTATCTACTTCTCAGAAGTCAAAGCCAATGTCAAGGGCCTCTGGCTGGCTGAGTTTCCAGACAATTGCAATCTAGGAACAGTCATAGAATCCCTCAAAGACACTAGCATCCTAAAGGAAGAACTAATACTGGCAAATGATTGGTTACAAAGCTATGGCTTAAAACTCAATGTGAAGAAATACATAATAGTACCATTTGGGAATTTGGCTACCCTACAAAATTACCTCTTCGATAACACACCTCTAAAACAGGACCAATAGTCAGGCATTTGGATATGTCTGTAGACAGTAACCTGGCTTTCACCAGCATGTGTCCAAGGTAGTAAGGAAATCATTCTATGCTGGTCAACTTAAAAGTAAGGACATGGCATCTAGGTCCAAGGAAGTCATCATTCCACCATATGTATGGTATGTATCTGACCAGATACATACAACAACTGGAACATCCACAGAGGTTCCTCACAAAAGGAATACAAGGTGTAAACAGCATGTCATATGCAGATCAACTGAAAGCTCTGTCTCTATGCTCTGTTTCCTGCTGAGAGGTGCTCTATGCCTGGCATACAGGTCATCCATGGGTCCCACTCTGATGGACCTTTTGCATATCTGTAAAATGAATAGATTCATAATTACTCAAGCTAGAGATTTAAACTTTGCTTGTGACATAAATAGGACACTTAGGAGGGACAGGTATGTGTGCCTCACAGAATTCCCCTTCTCTGGAACAGGCTTCCCATCCATATGAAACAGAGCTCTTTCTTAACCCTATTCAAGAGAAATCTAGACCAGTGGATGGGAAATTGGGACTACACCCCAGGTCTAGCACCTGTCTCTTTAATTTACAGATGTGGCATGTAAATTTTGCCCTACTTTACATATACCCCTTAAAATAACCTGCAAGGCACATAAACCTGTGGGATACATTTGAGATGCTTGGCTGGGCTTATAAAGTTCCTAGTGATCATTAGCCTAGTATACACTTAAGAACCTATAGGTTTAGCTTTGAAACACTGAAAATCAACTTCTCGAACAGCCAGTTGGGCAAACCGAAAAGCCTTTTCCAGAATGTTGTCCGTCTCTGAAGTTCGAAACTCAGCAAATTGAATAGCAGATTCACTGGGTTTCGAACTCAGATGTCAAACAAACAATGTAATGCAGGGGGGCAATGTGCATTCGTTCATTGCACATTTGATGCATTTTTATTCGGCTATCCGAAAACTTGAAATCGTCCTTCCGCTCAGCTGTCTTTCGACAATGTGCGTTTCAGTGTTTCAAAGGTAAACCGAACCTATAAGTATGATTACTTGGAATATAATCAATCATAGTACTGGTAATCATACCTTTCAACTCTCTAGGATTTTGCAGAATGTCTACCATTTTCCTCATATTTTGCCCTGCCCCCTGTAAAATACATGGATGGTATTATTAAGTGTGTTTCTATTGAAAGTCTGGCTGCTTAATAATACTTTAATGACCAAACTTCTTTCTATTCATAGGTTCATAGGTAGGTACTAGGCTATTGGCCCCAGGGCCTATATAAGCCTAGCCAAAAGGTACCCTGGCTTTCGCCCCCCAAGAAAATTATTTTCCTGTGCCCCTGTCAAGCAGAGCCACAGAATTAATCCCCGGGGTGAATTTCCTATCTCCCATCCAATCATCAAACTTTTTCTTGAAGAGTGCTAATGAGGAGCTTTGTTTGATATAGATAGGTAGTTTGTTTCAGAATATGGGAAGTCTCTGGCACAGGAATCTATCCCTTCAGCATGTTCTGTTTATTGTGGTGACAAGGCTTAGGTCCCTAGAGCATGTAGCTCGGATGGAGTGGGATTTCTTTAAGTGGGGCATGTCCAGCAGCTCTGGGTTTGACATAGCTTTGTGTGTTAGGCAGAGATCGCCTCTGAGTAGGCGATATGCGTCTGAGTAAAGCTGGAGTATTTTGAGACGGTCTGCGCAGGGCATTTGTTTGAGGCAGGTAATCCTCTTTGTGAAGTATTTCTGCAGCCTTTCCAGTTGTTGTAGATGCCTTGTGAGGTACATACCAAAAGGGGTGTTGTACTCTATAATGAGTCTAATGAGTGACAAGTAGAGGGGAACAATGACCTCTTTTTTCCTGGATGAGAAACCTTTTCTGATGAGGTGTGCCACGTAGAAGGATTTCCTGACTACTGTGGCAATGTGATTATCAAAGGAAAAACTACTGTCCACCTGTGTCCCAAGGTCTCTTATCACACTTTTGGTGTTAAGTATACTACCACCTATGTGGTAGTTCATGGGTACAGAGTTTTTACCAAAAGGAATGACAATGCACTTTTTGACATTGAACAAAAAATAAACTTGTAGCCAAAAACAAAAACAAAGATAGGCAGCAAGCTGTAGAATTTCAACCAGTTTATTGTTAGCGCTTTCATTCAGAAAATACATGAACTTCTTCAGACAAAGAAACCCCAAGAGTACTCAGTTAAAATGAAACTGTGAATTAAGATGAGGTAATTAATTATAAAATCAATTAACATAACTTAAGAAATTTAAAGAGCCAGTGTTATACAAGGTAAAATGTATATGTGAATAAATATAAATGCTTTTTTTTAAAAATCAGCAACAATTTAAAAACCACATCAGTCTTATTACTTAATTTTCTTATGTGTATAAGTTAATCTAAATACTGTTAAATGCTAGGTACAACTTAAACAACTCAAACAAATGGATTTATGAACACCAATACCAAATTAATAGGGGTAATACCACAAATGCTTTGGCTAGACACATTTTAGAACACCCCACACATAAATTCCAGTTTACAATATTACAACAAATAGTTAGGAACATTAGAGGTGGGCCCTGGGAATTAAAACTTGAAGAAAAGAAACTTGTTTGGCAAATTAAAACATATGCACATGTTCCACCAGGGTTTAACGAATACTGCTCGAGAAAATGTATTTTGAAACTGAAAGCTCTCCAAAGATGAAATTTGGTTGTATAACAACTTTTTTATTAGTTGAATGAATTTATAAACATTTATTTATACATAGTTATCTTTATACAGTCATACGAATTTCATATTTCCATTTGTTTGAGTTGTTTAAGTTGTTATCTAGCATTTAACAGTATTTAGATTAATGAAAAAATATATCCAACAGCATTAAGGCAATCAAACGGACAACCGATAATAAATGCAAAAGAAGAAATTTATTTTGTAAGTGCTTTTGGCTGCGTAGTTCCAGCCTTCATCAGCTGATGAAGGCTGGAACTACGCAGCCAAAAGCACTTACAAAATAAATTTCTTCTTTTGCATTTATTATCGGTTGTCCGTTTGATTGCCTTAATGCTGTTGGATATATTTTTTCATTAGTTCGTGGTTTTCTACAGTTTTCAGTATTTAGATTAACTTATACACATAAGAAAATTAAGTAATAAGACTGATGTGTTGTAGTTTAAAAATTGTTGCACGGCTCAAAAAGACCTGGTAGACAAAAAACAAAAGCCAGCAGCTGTGAGCTGTGTAACTAATTTAATTAGTCTGACACTGATGAAGGCTAGGTTAACACCACAGCCGAAAACGGTCTGTTTATTCTTGTGTTTTTTATTTTTATTAACTAATTAAATTAGTTACACAGCTCACAGTTGCTGGTTTTTGTTTTTTGTCTGTATATTTAGTGCCATTGTGCTGTAACTCAGAGCAGACCTGAGTGTTGCCATTGAGATTCTTGACATAGCTATAGAATGCTTTATGGTTGTCTTTAGAATCAGTGGCAATTTTGTTTTTGTAACTAGCTTTGTAGGATTTTATGAGGGATCTCAGCTTCTTACTGAGGCTGACTAGGGAGTTCCTCCAACAATGGGATTTTACTCTTTTCTGCAACAGTTTCTTTCTTCTGTTGTAGAGTTTGTTTATGGCAGGGGACCACCAGATTGGCTTCCTTTTTTTGGAGGATAGCATCTTGGTTCTGTTAGGGATTGCACGATCCATGCCCTTGTATAAGTGCTTATAAAGTGCATTTGTGGAGGATTCAGCAGTCGTACCTCTATTGGCTGTCAGCATGGGTGTCGTGAAGTTTGCCACCTCTGTCTTATGAAGAGTGAAGTTAGCGTTGGAGAATTTTTTTACGGTGGTTTCCCTAATGGGGGGTGGGAGCCGGATGTGGATGTCTAGGGTGATTAGCTTGTGGTCGGATCTGACCAACAAGGAATTGACCTCTGGTGTGAAGCATCGGTTGCCCATGTTGGTAATGACCAGGTCTTGGATATTGCTGCCCCTGGTGGGGGTGTTGATAAGTTGATCCAAGGCATTGGAATTTATGAATTCCAGAAAACGTTGAGCACAAGAGTTGGTACATGAGTAGTTTTCCCAGTTAATGGTGGGGCAGTTGAAATCGCCCATTATTTGGGTGTTAGGTTGTACCCTAATATTTTCCAGTGTATCAAGAAATGAGGAGTGGAAATCCTGGGGCATGGTGGGGAATCTGTAGCAAGCTACAATTTGGACTGCGGTCTTGCCCAGAGTTAGTTGCACTTGGAAAATCTCGGATGCATTATGCTGAGCAGGATATCCTTAATGAATATGGACACGCATCTGCCTTTAGTGTTTCGGTGCAGGTTAGCTGGCCGAAAGGTGTGGTATGAATTATAGCCTGGTAATGCAGGGGTGCTCTCTGGAGCCTTAAATCAGGTCTCTGTCACTGCGCAGATGTCGATGTTCTCCATTTTAAGGAGTGCCTCGAGTTTGTGCATTTTGAGGTTTAGATTTCTAGCATTGAGTAGCATTACCCTCAGATTTTGCTTGCTTGCACCTGTTATGGTGGTGAATTTGTCATTTGAACCTTGCCTAAAAAGGCACTATAGGGGTGGCAAGAGCCTTAGCCAGTATCCAGAATCCCAAGGGCGACAGGTGCAGGCGATCTCTGGCAAAGCATCGTGGTTTGTCGATCATGTCATCCTAGGCAGTTAGATACTGGATCCCCCCAAATGTTAAATAAAAGTAAAAGTATTGCTATAGGCTGGATTTACAATGGGCATACTAATTGGGTTCTTCAGTCAACAAGCATGTTTGAATAGTAATGACCCTTTACTGTATAATATGAAATAATATATTTGTTGCTATGATACATGTACATTAGATAATTTAGCTTTTTTTACTCTGCGATAACTGCTTAATTAAAATTATGTGTAGTTCTTTTTTTTCTTTCTATATACTATTTTTGTTCAAATTTGCTTTGGTATATTTAGTGCGTCATGCTTGTACGTTAATGCATTCTTTGCCTTGGCATGTACTGATGACCATATCTCTCAACCTCTTAGAAAAAGAATTCTGGACAAAGCCAAAATGAATGGGGAGAGACAGATTTTACATACTGCTTTTATAAACGTAGACATTGCTAGAATAACAGGTGTTGCATTAGCGTGAAGGATATGATGCATGACAATCAAACGTCTGTCATCATTTACTGACTCCTTAATGATATACCACAAAACCACACGTTTTATGAGGCACAGACAAAAAATATGCGGCAAAAATCTGGACATTACGTGAGGTTCTGGACAGTTCAGAGGTATGCTGATAACTCACATTTCTGCTTTCATGCAAACTTTGCTTTGATGTGATGTTCTCTCATGTTTGAACTGCACTGCTTTTCTTTGTAACTACCAGAAGTCCTGCAAAGGGTTCATTTGTATAAATGGTATACTCTGGTTAACACATTTCAGTAAATAAAACAAACAAACAGTGATGGATTATAATAGGGTAAAATCATACCTCTCAACCTCTTAGCTCAAGAAATCTGGACATTCTCTGAAAATCTGGACAGTTGAGAGGTATGGGTAAAATGGGTAGTCAAATAGAGCCCACAGCTTTAAAGGGGCCCAAGGCCAAAAAAAGCAGTACTCATATGCTGCAGAAATTAAACATTTAAAAAACTCTTGCTAATGTTTTTTTTTTTGTTTGTTTACCATTCCATTGTATTTTTCTGTCATATTTGTGGTCTGTTCCTCATAAAATTTATGTTTTTCTGGAATATCATTGAGGATTGAAGTCACTATACAGCAATATACATTTGAGTTTCAGATATCATATCTTTCAGATAATTCACAATATTGCAAAACCTGTTATTCGAGCAACGCTTTAACGTTATAAGAGCACTATTTAAAATTTCTCCCTTGGGCCTTTGCCCCCCCCCCCCATTATTTTAGCTTTGTCCAGATTTCTTGCACTTAGAGATTGAGAGGTGTGCAGCCAATAGTAAAGCAGTAGCAGCCAAAAGTACAGTACAGGAAGTAGTAGCAGCCAATAGTCGAGTAGAGGAATTAGTAGCAGCCAATAATCGAGTAGAGGAATTAGTAGCAGCCAACTGTAAAGTACAGGAAATAGTAGCAGCTAATAGTAGCTAATAACACACAGGAATGTAAAGGAACATGCTGGAATCCCCATCCCCATGGTACAGGAAACAAGTGAGCAGAAGAGCATGGTATTTTAATGGTACAGAAATCAGTTCAGAGCTAGAAGGACTCAAACCCTATACCTTAACCATAAGGAGGCAGCTTATTAAGAGTTTGGAGATTTAATTCTCCACACCAACTGTCAGACCTCTTTTTTTTTATTAAATCACTGAGGATTACAGTCATTACAGTTTCATAGTTATTGTGGATCACAAAATGCATTTTGATGCCAAACTGTCGAGCCATTAACTTTTCAAGTGATTTAGAAAAATCTGTCTTCAGTTTTACAAAGCATCTCTGATTTTGCCTCATATTTATGCCCTGTCCTTGAGCAAGTCACTTAAACAGACAGTGCTTTGAAGCAACTGGAAATTTCGGCTAGGCTCCTCACAGATACCCTGGACTGCAAACCTAGTAGCTACCCATGATCCAGGGCAGTTATGGTGTAAAGGAAAGAAACTGATTGTAGTAAACAGAAGAATCATCATACAAGCCATGTTCTTTGGGTGTGATCCTTGGTTTCCTTATTCTGTTGAATGTCGACAGAGTGTTTAATAGTTCGCTGTGAATAAATTGGACAGCATGAATCCTATGACTTTAATGTGAATATTTTAACTAAGAACAGATTATTAATTTAACTTGCTTTTTCCAGGCACACAGTTGTGAAATGTACTGTGCTCAGGCAACAACAGTTTGTCTACCACTTAGTGCTGATGAGGAAGGTTATGAGATGTTAATGAGTTGTTTCCTGTAGTACACGGTTTAATTCCCTCAGCATTCATTTGTCTTCTATGTGACTCTGGCCAAGTTATGTCACCAGACAGTACCCCTGGGCTGCTCCTGAAAAGGGACATGGGTCCAATGGGCTGTCTCAGGCTGTTAGCAAATGAGTTACACTTTTGTCTTTTAAATTCCTGCATCCTATGCATAGCTGGCAATTAGTATGTCACTAGATGCTGTTTGAGTATGAATCCTAGTGTGTTTCTTCTAGTTTAATGGGTTACCAGATGCATTTTCCCTAAATGTGAGTTTCAAGGGAAGAGATGTTTATTGTTTCTCATGCCAAGTTTACTTTCATTGTGGGAATGTTTTGTTTTGTTTAGAAAATTGCTGTCAGCTTTTTTCTGTAAAATTTGAAAGAAAGGTTTTTAATGAAATCCAAAATAAATTGGATATACTCATAAAAGTATAGAAGAAAATCATATGTACATTGTTAGGGTTGAACAGTATTTATGGTAATTGGGGAAGAGACAGACAAGTAATGGGATATTGGTGTGCACCTTTATTACAACCTCCAGCAACTGCATAGGCCAACTAGGTGACCGCCTAGGGCGCTGCTCTGCTAGGAACGCTTTTCCAGTATTTATTTAGTGTAGGTAGGCCAGGATGGGGGCACCAGGTAGTGTGGTGGGGAGCATAGTGGAGCCCTTTTGCCTAGGGTGCCAGTTGACCTAAGACCGCTTCTAGCAAAGGGAATGGCATTTGTCAGGTCACATAGTCTGCATTGTTTGTGCTGAATATCAGAACCATCTGATTATCACCTATTATATAATTATTGCTGCATATTACTGTGATACAGTCTTCTGTACAAAACTGGATTGTAAAGGATTTCTGCATTTAGATAAAACTGTTACTTTGTCAGTTAGTGCAGAGGCTAAAGCCCTGACTTTTTAATGAGAGGTTTCCCTTCTATGTGGCCCGGAGTAAGTCAATTAACCAGACAGTGCTTACGAACAATTGGAGAATTTTGGCTACACTTCTTAATGGTTTCTAGGACTGCATACATAGTAACTGTGAACTTTTTTTTGCTAGCCATTCCCAATTGCATAGCCAACCTAGTTTAGGAAATGTTGCGACAATATCATCAGCATATCAATTTTTTTAAAGCAATATAGTCAATTTAATATTTAAGGGTAGCAGGCAGATGTTAGTATTTACAGCACACTGAGCCAACACAACCAGTAATAACTCATTGTTCTGAATATAGTATAGTTATATGTAAAGTCACCCACCAAACCTGAGAGAAAACATACAACATAAGGTGTATAGAAATCATAATCAAAGTGAAGAACATGTCGAGTACACAGCAGGAGCTTCCCTTTGTGAGTTCAGTGTCCATGAAGGACTGTCACCAGGTAAGTCAGCTGTTGGTATATCTACCAAACTAATCACACAGGATTTCTGAATTAACTGTAGTGTGACTGCTAGTGCCAACATACAGTAAAAATAGCTTTTGTTTGAAAAGGGCAGATGTCCAACTATGGCTTTGCCATGCACTTGCAGGAGTATATGGACATGCATGTGTACACGTATGCACAAGCACACATAAACACACACATATGCACACAACTGTGTGCAGAGGCACACACACATGCACACACAGAGTAATGTACACAGGTACGCACACACAAAACTGTGTACATAGGTGCATGCATACCCACACACACACACACACACACACACACACACACACACACACACACACACACACACACACACACACACACATAAGCACACATACACAAAAACATGCACACATACACACACACGCACAAAAAGTAGTTACCAGCCATGACCCCCAGAGATTCGTCCTATGACCATGTCACTTTTGTATTTATTTCCCTGACGTCAAGGCTGACACCAATGGCCTTTGGCTGACTAAGTTTGTAGATAACATTCACAAACTTCACATCTGACTTCTAGATTCTCCTGGAGGGTCTAACACATAACAACAAATGATGCCTGGGCTATGCCCTTAAACTAAATGCCACTAAATGTAGCCTTCTGTCCTTTGTCAAACAAGGACATCCATTCATTTACCACATAGGGGACACACCCGATTGAATGCTAACTCAATCTATAAGGACTTGAGGACTTACATTGTTATTAAATTATCATTTTAATCATCATGTATCTACTGCACTTTAGAAATATATTTATCTGGCCAGACTTATTAACAGGAGTATCTCTTCAAGGTCCAAGGAAGCTATTGTCCCCCCTGCTCCTCCTTCATTAGGTGCATAATAGAGTTTAACACCCCCTTTGGTATGTACTTGTCTAGGCATGTGACTGAGCTTCCTTACCAAACCAATCAATGGCATGCCTTCCTTGACCTGAACCAATCAATAGAATGCCTTCCTTGTCCTGAACCAATCAATAGCATGCCTTCCTTGACCTGAACTGATAGCCTCAAATCTCTCTCCCACACTCTCTTTTCTGTTTCCTACGTACTCTTGAAAGGAGACCTCTGTCTGTCTTACATAGCCTCAAAGCATCCAGTCCTATGTGACCTCTGCACATACACAAAATAATTAACACCTTAAACACCCACCTGAGATCTAAATTCCCACTGAAACACAAATGGGATGTACTGGTGAGATAGACATCTATCCCAGAGAATCCATCATTTATGGAACATACTTTGCTTGGATATAAAACAAAGTAGCTCCTTGACCCTCTTTAAGCATAACTTGGAAGAATGGATGTGCACTCATAAAAAATCCTGATATGACTCCTCAAGCCCTCACTGAAAGAGCTCTAAGTTTCTGGGTATTAATTATTCATGAAGGCTCTAAGGTCAACAAAGACTAGACTGAAGACCTGGAAGTTGTCTGGAGAGAAAGTACAACAGTTCAAAGAATTACTGAGGTTTCTAGCTCCTCACGAAGAGGAGGAAATAGGTTGAGCTGAAGAAGCTTGGAAGCTCCTCAAAACATCATGTATGAAGATTATAGAACAGAAACGTGACCAAGACAGGTATGAAAATAAGCTACATAAGGAAAGCTGGTGATGGAATGCAGAAGTCCAGGAAGTCATCAAAGAAAGAAGGAGTGCAGGAAAGAGTGGGAGGAAAAGATAGACCACGCTAAGAAGGAATACTGGTTGGCTAAACAAGAAGCTGAGAGAGAAGTTGCAATAGCAAAAAAACAAGACATCAGGGGTACTTTACCAGCTTCTGCAAAGTGACTCGGTAAATGACACAAAGAAACACTATCAGGTTGCAAGGCAAAAGCAGAAATATGAAGAGGACAGTCAGTCACCCTTCATAATAGATGCCAGCAACAACCTGCACAGCAGTTCACAGGACATCAAAGTCAGACGAAAGGAGTACTTCCAGCAGTTTCTGAATGAAGAAAACTCCACAGAAGCTGTATTGCTCCAATAACAGCCTAAAATGAAAGAAGAGGAGGCGCTCATACAATCAGAAGTAAGAACAGCACTAAGGAAGATGAAGTCAGGGAAAGCAGCAGGCACAGATGAGGTCACAGCAGATATGATAAACATGTTGGGTGAGATAGGGGACAAATGGTTCCTGAGAGTGCACGTAGCAGTATGGAGAGAAATGTGTATCCCAGATGACTGCAGAACAAGCACATTAGTGCCAGTGTAAGAGAACAAAGGGGACAACAACAACTATAGGCAGTACAGAGGTATCAAACTCCTGTCACACTGCATGAAAGTTCTGGAGAGGGTGATTTATAAATGCATACGCAGAGTAGTAAAAAATAAGATGGGAGATGATCAGACTGGATTCAGTTCAGGATGCAGCACAACTGATCCAATGACTGCAGTGAGGCAGATAGCTGAGAAGAAGCTAGAGATGAGGAAAGAGTCCAACTGCACATTCCTAGACATGTAGAAAGCATATGACAAGGTCACAAGAAAGTTGATTTATGCAGTCCTGTGGTAGTTCAAACTCTCAGAAACATTGGTAGAATTAGTGCAAGCTATGTACAAGGACCCAATGGCTCAAGTCTGAACAGTGTTTGGATTCACAGAAGGGTTCCCAATGGGGGTGGACAGAAGGGTTCCCAATGGGGGTGGGTGGGCATCAGGGTTCAGCTCTGAGCCCACTGCTGTTCATACCGGTGATGGACTACATTAGCAAACATGCTGGAGGGCACAGAGCAACAAAGCTTATGTGTGCAGACAATGTGGTATTACAGACAGACTCTGAGTAAGAACTTCAGCAAATGATAGAGGAATGGAATGCAACACTGCAGACACAAAGGA
Organism: Protopterus annectens; assembly: GCF_019279795.1. Classification (NCBI taxonomy): domain Eukaryota; kingdom Metazoa; phylum Chordata; order Ceratodontiformes; family Protopteridae; genus Protopterus; species Protopterus annectens. The sequence goes on along the minus strand of NC_056741.1, from coordinate 16,238,881 downwards.
TGAAACAGAGTACCAATAAGATAGTTGTAATGGCAGCACATGGGGAAATCAGAAGAAGCTGAGAACTGAGATGGAAGAAAAGATTCTGGAACAGGTTAACAGCTTCAAATATCTGTGAGGGGTGGTTGAGGAGAAGGGAAGTCTGAATGAAGAGGCCAAAACAAGAATCAGAGGGGCTGCAGCCAACTGGCACAGAGTGTCAGGGGAAAGTGTATGACAGAAGAATGCCAAAGAAGCTGAAAAGTAAGGTCTACAAAGCAGGGGTGCGATCAGTACTGCTGTATGGTACAGAAAGCTGGGCAGTGTAGGCAGAGCAGTTGAAGAAGCTAGAGGTCATAGAGATGAAGTGCCTGAGATGGGTGGTAGGATACACACTGTGGGACAGACAAAGAAATGAGGACATCAGAGCAGAAGCCAAAGTAGCTCCAATTACATAGAAGGTGAAAGAGTACAGACTACAGTGGTTCATGCACATGTGCAGGAAAGCAGAAGACAATCTGGTGAAGAAGATTTGGGGAGACAGGAAGTAGGCAAAAAGAAACAAGGGCATCCAGCAAAGAAGTGAATGGACTGTGTGAGAGAAGACCTGTGACAGTCAGGCATGAGTGCTGAAGAAGGTAGGAGAGTGGCACTGACTGCAGAGGCAGTGACAGCTGACACAACCCCCCAAGCTCATGTAGAAAATAGGAAAAAGGGGGTGATGATGGGGCTGATGATGATGAATGATGATGTATTATGGATGGAGCAGTGGTGCAGCAGTAGCGTTGTCACCTCACAGCAAGAGGTTCTCTGGTTCGATTCTTGGCTGGGGTACCTTCTGTGTGGAGTCTGCATGCCCTCCCTGCATTCGTGTGGGTTTCCTCCGGGTGCTCCGGTTTCCTCCCACGTTACAAAGACATTTGCCTGGAGCATTTATCCCCAGGCCTCCACTGAAAATTGGCTTGTTCTAAGTTGGACTTTCCCAGTTAACAAATGTTAAACAAAATAAAATAAATTATTCATGTCTGTGAGCATTCACAATTTAGGAATCCTGTGGCTAGTTTGCAAATGTTCCTCCAGATTACTAGCCTAGTTTTAACCTATGAATCTAAAACATCCATGCATTATACACAAACAACAGGAGCTTTTTATGTATGTATGTATATATGTATGTATTTATTTATTTGAGCCACACAACATTTCTGCACAGCAGAAGTAACATGAAACAAACTCATAAAGAGATTACCAAAAATGAAAAGGATTTTATAGGTCAACAGAATTATATTTCTGCAAAGCAAGTGAAAGAAGAAGAAAGAAGTCTGTTAATAAGAAAACAGTTACAGCTCATGTCCTAATGAATACTCTAAAGATAATTCAAATCCAGTTCAGTTTTGTTTTATCAGTTGCGCATCTCTCTATCTCTTTCATAGAATGAGTGCAATGAATAAGTAACAAGACAGAGTTTGATTTATTGGGAATTATTTCATAGGCTCATAGGATCATAGGAGGTTACTAGGCTATTGGCACTGAGGCCCTTATAAGCCTAGCCAAGAGCTTAGCCCATGTTTAGACAAGTCAGCACCCAAAGCTCCTGTCCAGCAGGGATAAAGGTGGAATTCCAGTGGTGTATTTTCTGTTTCCCATCCAGTTATCCAGGTTGTGCTTAAAAAAGGATAATGAGGTGCTCTGCTTGACATGGAGAGTCCATTCCACAGAAGGGGGAATCTCTGGGACACAAATCTGTCCCACCAACAAGTCCTATTGATATCACAGACCAGGTTGAGGTCACGGGCATGGGTTGCTTGAGTGGAGCTTGGCTTCCGGATATGCAGCAGTCTCATCAAGGTGGGGTATGAGATTGCTTTATATGCCAAACAGAGGTCACCTCTGAGGAGTCTGTATGAAACTGACTAGAGGGATACGGCTTTTAGCCTATCTGTGTTGGGTAGATGTTTGAGGCCCTGGATTCTCCTGGTGAGGAACCTCTGAGGTGTCTCCAGCTGCTGCATGTGCTTTGCAAGATACATGCCGAATAGGGCATTGTACTCAATAATTGGCCTTATAATGGATGAATACAGGGATGTTATGACCTCTTTGTCCCTGGATGAGACACCCTTACTTATGAGGTGGTCCATGTAGAAAGCTTTCTGTACAACAGAAGCAACATGGTGGTCAAAAGTCAGGTTACTATCAACCTGGGTGCCCGAATCCCTCACTACTGATTGTGTACTTAGGACATAGTTATTAATGTGATAACTTGTGGGGATGTCATTCTTCCCAAAGGGGATGATGATGCATTTTTTGGCATTCAGCTTGAGACCATGTTTTCAGCACCAGTCATTTGTTTGGGTGAGACCCTCTTGGAGGATGTCCACATCACTTGGGGAACTGATGACTGCACCTAGCTTGCAGTCATCTGCAAACTTGGTCAGCCATAGTCCACTGCTTTTGGCCTGCACCTCAGAGAAGTATATCCTGAATAACAGAGGCCCCAAGACTGATCCTTGGGGTATGCCACTCATTACGGGTCTACTGCTTGAGATGGCTTCCCCTATTTTGATTAGGTGGGCTCTATCAGTGAGTCAGTTTGCTACCCATCTGGTAACATATGGATTGATGCCTAGTTGAGAGAGTTTATCTACTATGCCTGAGTGGGGAATAGTGTTGAAGGCTTTGGTCAGGTCAAGGTACGCAGTTTACACTGTCTTCCCCTTGTTCATGGCTTTGGTGACTGTCTCAAAGAAATCAACCAGATTTAATAGATATGACCTCCCCTTGACAAAGTCAAACTTTGTGGGATTGAGTGTTTGGAGGTAGCCAATGTCCCTCTTAATGAGGTCAATGATAATCCATTCCATGGCCTTGCAGATCAGGCTAGTTAGGCTGATGGGTCTATAATTTCCCAGATCAGTGGATGCGCCACCTTTGTGTATCTGGATGACAGTGGCTGTCCTCCACTCAGCTGGGGCAAAGCCGGTACTCAGGCTTTGGTTGAATAGGGTGGCTAATGGTGCTGCAAGTTCATGCCTGAGTTCATGTAGGATGCAGCCAGGAATGTTATCGGGTTCCATGGAGGATATAGTTTCTGCCTTTGAGAGGACAGTGATGGCCTGTTCCCTAGAGATAAGGGGTGGGGGCATGTACTGGGAATGTTCTGATTTACTGATGGGGGGATCAGAGGTGAAAGTTTTCACTGAATCTGTCAGCCAGTAGATTGGCTATATCTGCAGCATTTGTGTATGTGGTGTCCTTGACCACCAGTTCTGAACAGATCTGGGTGCTTCCTTTGAGACTTCGGACATATGTGAAGAAGGGCTTATGACTGTAGATGTGGCCAATTTGGACTCGAAGATGGCTTTAGAGGATTTCACTAGAGCTCTTATTTACTTGTTTGGGGTAAGGAGAGATTGCTTCCAGTTGGGCACCTGCTCCTTCTTGGTCCTGGACAGTAATTTTTTCCTTTTATTATAAAGTTTATTTATTACAGATGTCCACCAAACAGGTTTACTCTTCCTTGCGGAGGAAGATTTTGTCCTTTCGGGTATTCCTGATTCAATGCATCTATATAAATGCTCGTATAGTACTTTGGTGTAGATTTGGACATTAGTGCCAGTTCCTACAGTAGGGGAGTGGCTGTGAAGCTGTTTATACCACCCTTCAGGAGGTTGTAATCAGCTTTGGAGAAGGTTTTATTTATTTTTTATTTTACATTTGTTGACCGGGCTAGTCTAACTGGATATATGTCCATTTTCAGTAGAGGCCCAGGGAGATAAGCTCCAAGACATGATAAAATACAAATACAAGTAACAATTGTTACAATAAGAAGTTCCTGCTGTATAATAAGTAGTAGGCTTGTGAGCATCCAAGCTTGCTATATGCAAGTGCAAATAAGCAACTGGACTGGTGTTCCACAGCAGGATTTGTGTGTATGATCTAAATCTGGCCATGAGAAATTAGCCAAAACCTTTATTAGTAAAAAAGCAATTATACCAGCAGACATAGTTGCTCTTGGCAAAACTGTCAGAAAGGAAAGAAAAGGTATTAAAATTGAAGAAAAGAGTATTTGTGGAACATGACGATTCATTGCCCTTCTTCACATATGTCCGAAGTCTCAAAGGAAGCACCCAGATCTGTTCAGAACTGGTGGTCATGGACACCACATACACAAATGCTGCAGATATAGCCAATCTACTGGCTGACAGATTCAGTGAAAACTTCTCCCCTTTTGTTTGAACCCCACTAGAAGGGGGTCAGGGGAGATGGTGACCGCTTTATGGTTGGATCTTCCCAGGGAGGCTGATACTGTAGGGGTGCTGCAGTAGTTACTCATGTTGGTTAATACTAAGTCCAAGATATTATCACCTCTTGTGGAGGTATCGACTAGCTGTTCCAAGGCATTTTTATTGATAAAATCAAGGAATCTCTGGGCATTTGTGTTCTGGCATGAATAGTTTCTCCACTCTATGGTTGGGTAATTAAATTCATCCAGGATCAGTGTAAAGGTCTGAATCTTGATAGATTTAAATTGGTCCAGATAGGTGGACTGGGCATCTTGAGTCAAATCTGGGGACCTGTAGCTAACTATAATTTGAATAGGGGTCTTGTCAGTGGTTAACTGCACCTGCAGTGTCTCCTGTGCATCATACTGTTTGACCATCCTGGAGGTGTGTGTTTTTAATATATATTGACACTCCACCTCCTTTGGATTTGCTGCCCACAGTTTGGGGTCTGAATGTGTGGTAGGATGAGTAACCAGGTACGGCTGGGGTGCTCTCCGCAGCTTTGAACCAGGTTTATATGACTGCACGAATGTCAGCATGTTCCAGGGTTAAGAATGCTTGCAATGAGTGCAGTTTCATGTTTAGACTCCTAGTGTTTAGCAGCATGACCTTTAATTTGCATTTTTTGAAATTTTTATGTTGGTAGTGTTGACCTCATGACTTTTCCTAAAAAAGCACTATGGGAGAGGCAAGGGCCTTTGCCAGAAGCCTGAAGCCCAAGTGAGACAGATGCAGGCCATCTCTATCAAAGCATCATGGTTTGTCGATCATGTCTTCCCAGGATGTCAGGTACTGGATCCCCCTGGAATGACACTAGAAACTGAGCCAGTTGTTAAAGTCAATCATTCTCTGTTTGTATTGAGGCATCATTCTGGGTGACGGTAGAATGCTGCTTAAGGCTACGGACATACCTGCCTGGGACACATATTCAGTGAGCTCAATCATGTCTCTCTTCATATAGTCCATGGAGGTACGTCTCAAGTCGTTCACACCAACATGGAGTATGACAGAGTCATAACAGTACCTGCTGTTGAGAGGCTTGAGTGCATGTGTGATTCTGGAACCTGACTCGTGACTTTCTCCTTATCCATCCTGGTGAGAGGCACATCTGTGTGTCTCACAATGGAGTCTCCTATGACTAATATGTTGGGTTTATGATTAGGCCTTAATGGTTCCAAGACACTGGTGTGTGAATTATCCATGGTATGTGGTATAGAGGGTTGTGGAGTTCTCATGTGTTTTTGTCTCTGAGGACTCCATTGTTTGGGTTTGTTTATATTGAGGATCACCACATATGTGGGTGTGTGTTGTGTAGTTGTGGGTGGTGTTTGAGGTGTAGTGATTGTATTGACAACCTTCTCAGTGCCAGATGTACTGGCTTGTAAGGGAGAGAGCATAGATACTAACATCTTTATGTAATTGCATCTCTCACAAATTGTATTCCTAGGTTGGTGTAGTAGATGGTTGTCCATGTACATGAGGCAGTTGTTACACTGTCTTAGGATGCCCATATCAATCAGGCTGGGAGCAGAAACTGTAGGAAACTGTCCATCCATATTTGTCAGAATCTGAGGAAGAGAGGCTGGAGAGCTAAAGGGTAGGCCTAAAGTCCAAGTGCTTAAACCAAAACTAAAAGACTTAGAATAACAATTAAAATTTAAACAGGCTAAAAACAGCAGTAATAAATGCAGCAGAGAAGATGCAATTGAATACTTTAGAGAACAAGTAGCAGAAAAAACAAGATGAAGTAATAGAGTTGGAGAAGGAAACATAAATACTATAAAAGCAGTAAGCAGCTGTTTTTTATTTTCTTTAAGTAAAGTGGAAAGGGAGAAAGGAGGAACAGAAGATAATTCAAGGTTAAGAAACTAAGGGGGTTGGCCTTCTCAAATGTTCTCTCTGTATTAGGTAGAATGAGCTAATGACACTAGACTGGGAGGAGTGTCCAAGGTCAAATTTACAGTAGGGGTGGGCATCTGCAAAGCCACCAAGTATAAGAACAAGACACCAATAGGGAGGGAGAGTGGGAAACTGTGCTACAGCTACTAGCTACACTATTTTAGGCAGAAAGCACTACAGAAATGTTTATCACAGAAGAAAAACAGTAGTGAGCTACCAAATGAAAGTTTAAACAGATAAAGGAGCAAGGAGACTCTAGAGAATGCTTTTAACTGCAAACAAATTAGTTATATGATACACTCCTTGGCAGGAAATCAAAACAAACAAATAGATGCTTAACAAAGGGAGAACATTTCCAGTTAATACCCTTCACACAGTGAAACTAGCTAAAAAAAGCTTTACAAATAGTGTGATGGTAATAGATATGATTTAACAGGCCCTGTAAGGCAAAACATTTTAGTACAACTGTGCAGATTAGTTTATAGCAATAAAATACAGTAAAAAGTATACAGCAGACAAAAAGTGCTATAAATGGCAAGAATAAGCAATAACTAGTAAAAATAAGCAAACGAAAACCCAGGATACTTATTGTTATATATCACAGATCAGAGTTGTGGTCAGTGCCCCTCCTCCGCTCAGCTCAGTGTGTATAGACAGAAATCCTCTCAAAGGTAGGGCTTAAATACCAAAAGGTACAACCTGAAACAACTTAAAAAGCTCAAAAGAACAAATGAGTGCTTACTCTAAGCCCTAGACCAGCCAGCCTTTACCAGCCAGTACCCAATCAACAACAATTACTCTCACTAAAGTGAAGAAAGGCTTCTACTAAGCCAAGATGGCCTGGAACATGTGCTCAGAACAAACAAACACTGCAAACAAACAACCAGGCCTCAGAGACAGCAAACCTAAACTGGGCTGTGCTACAGCTACTAGCTGCACTATTTTAGTCAGAAAACACCACAGAAATGTTTATCACAGCAAAAAAAAAAAAAAAAAAACACCAGTGAGCCATTAAATAAATGTTTTAAACAGATAAAGGAGCAAGGAGACTCTAGAGAATGCTTTTACCTGCAGACAAATTAATTATATGATATACTCCTTGGCAGGAAATCAGAACAAACAAACAGATGCTTATCAAATGGAGAAAATTTTCAGTTAATACCTTTCACACAGTGAGACTAGCTAAAAAAGCTTTACAAACAGTGTGACAGTAACAAACATGATTTAGAAGGCCCTGTAAGGCAGACATTTTTAGTACAACTGTGCAAATTAGTTTATAGCAATAAAATACAGCAAAAAGTATAAAGCAAACAATAAAAAAGTGCCATAAATGGCTAGAATAAGCAATAACTAGTAAAAATAAGCAAAAACAAAAACAGGATACATATTGTTATATATTATAGATCAGAGTTGTGGTCAGTGCCCCTCCTCCGCTCAGCTCAGTGTGTATAGACTCTCAAAGGTAGGGCTTAAATACCAGAAGGTGCAACCTGAAACAACTTCTTTGACAAAAAATATTAACATTGTGACTCCAGATGCCAAGGGGACTGCATAGAATTTTGCACAAAGAAAGCTGTTTGTGACACATTTCTGTACTTTCCTAACAAAACACAAATTCATTTAATGAGTATTTTCATGGATGAATATTTTAATTGAAATCTGTTATTTCCATTATAAATTTTTCACATCTCCCAATTCCCGGCAAAAAAGCTCACCACTGTAGAACATCTGACAAGAAAGCATCGTGTTCTGTTTAAGGGTAGCAGAAGCAGATACCTTCGTAAGTACTAAAGTGTATGTTTAAAGAAAATGTCAAAAGGTTATACCATGTGCACAACATGAACCAAATGAAAATATCAGAAAGACAAGAATTGCATCATTTAGGTATTTAAACCACTGAATTCATATCAGATACAGGCAAATATTATGTTTATTTTCAGTGTTAGACACCGATGACTCATTTCCTTATCTCTTTGCCATTTCAGGCCAGTTGCATGCATGTTCCTATGTCAGCAATATTGCACTCAAGTTTAAATTACTCTGTGCTTCTGTGCAGAAGTAACGATTATAAATTTAGAAATAAAGAGAACATCAAGAAGCAAACTAAAACGTAGCTTTTGCAGGATTGGTGCTTGTATATAAACAAAGCGAAGTGAAAGGATGTCAGTTAAAACCACATTGAACTCTAGTTGCATTTCAAAATGTAGATTCATTTTGACAGTTTCTTTTCCAGAATACTGAATACTGCATAATACTAGTAGCATATGCTTTCTGCCACTCCCAGTTTATTAGGAACTGACAGAAATCATTCCTGTGTTTATCTCAACATCAGGAGTCAAAGACAGTGGGCTTTTACTAGTATAGTGCCAGTGTTATAAATCCTCTGGGAGAGTCCTTTCTCTTGCCAGTGGCTAGAGACCTCTTTCTTTCTCCTGGATATATCAGGATGTGGAGTTACTAGCCTCCCCCAGTTCGGTGACAGTAACAGAAAAGAATCTGACAACCTCTTCCCTCCTTTCAGTGACTGAAATCCCCCAGCATCCTGAACTAGACCATAACATAATCAACTAGTGTCTCTCATTTGCCTCCCCTCTAGAGCTGTTTGGGCTCCCTGCTACCTTCCCTGTGCAAAATGTCAGCCATGACAGCCCAATACCTCCTCTTCATCACAGGTCGATGCCCTATTAGTGAGTGAGACAGTCCCTTAACAGTAATAAGAACAACATGGCCACTCTGATTTCCTCTCCCCTGCATGTCAATGATGTGTCCAGTCAATCCATTACCTCAGATCTGAAAACAATATTCCAGTCCCATTGCAGAGGTGCATTGCATGACTCTGTTTGTTCTATTATAATGCTATGAAGTGCATAATAATTCTGTTAAAGAAGTTGTCTCTTTCTTTAGGTACTTATTTACTCATCTATGGAGAGTGTGTATGTATTTCATTGCTAATGACTCTTTAACAGAAGATGCTTTGTATGCATGATTAGATAATTTCTCATTTATCTTAACTGTCAGCCTCTGACTGGGTAAACAACATGCCCATGGTCAGGCGGTATGCAAGTGAAAACTAAGGGAATCAAACCCATGATTATAATACAGAACTCATTTACAACTCCAAGCTTTAATCCTGAGAGCTCTGTGGACACTTTGCGAATACAATGAAATATAAGGCTTAATAACAGGTTATTCATTCACTAAAGATGTACAGTAATGCATCTTCGACCTTTATCACATTTTGATACAGAAGCTGTACTGCATAAGGAATATGTCTTTCCCTTAACTCGACCAGCTGGTGCTCCTATTTCGACCTGACCCCCATTCTGACCCCCCATTCACATTTCTCTGTGATGTTCCACACTGTAGCCTTCTCAAAGTTACTACCTTTTCTTGCCATCAATGTTATATCAGTCTTTAAATCATATGCAGTCTCTCTTTCTCATGTCTAACAGCTGCACCTCAGACTCGTACCTGTGTCCTCGTACGTGCCCACTTAGCCCCCTCCCGCCATGTCCACTTTTCTCATTCTTTCCTTCTACCCCAATGTACTTCCTATCTCTCTTTCCCAGTTTTGCATTTGTCAAAAATTTTCAGATGCACTCTGTGACCTGCATTTAGCTGCCCCCTTTTCTGTCCTTCTGGCATTTTGCTCAATTATACCTCGTAAGTCTCCATACTATGCATTTACGTTTTCTGTTGACATCTTGTCCACACTGTCTGTCACTCATACTCCATTTTTCATTCATAGTCCCCAGTTTCTTTCCTTCCATTTCACTGTTTACTTTCCGTTTCTTTTTCCCCTCCCTGTACTTGATGTTTGTTACTCTCTCTCTCTATCACCGAATGCCTCTCAGCTCGCTTACTTCACTAATAGTAATCATTCCTCTTCAGAACATGTAAATCTTACTTCTTTTTTTGCTACCATCTCATGTCTGTCTTTCTTGTATTGCCAACTCAGTCTCACTTCCCACAAGTTTCTCTTGTTCTGCAGACATTAGAATAACTCTCGCAACCTACCCCGTGTAATACTTCTCACACATACATTCACTCACCTGCTTGTGAGGCACTGTCCAGTACATTCATCTTCCACGATATTCTGGCTAGCTGTTGCTATAGTTGTGTCTTTTGCTGAAAAGTAAATCCCCATCTGAATTTTAGATGTACTGCTTTGTCAAAACATCATTAGTCATAAAATGATATCCTCAAAACCCACTTCCCTTTCCTATTATGACTATAAAAGGCAAGGTGGAGCCATGATATGAAGTTTGGCAACATGCGTGTGGCTATTCATATTGTCCAAGTGTCAGAAGTACAGTGTTAGTCAAAAATGGTCATTTTATTTCAGGGATCAGTTTGGAAAATTTTACTTAGAGAATCTTTTTCCTTCTCCTGTCCATCAGCTGGATAGCTTTATTATTCCATCTCTTGGTTTCAAGGTTACTGAATTATGTAGATAAGACAGTTATTAAATAGGGTTTTGAAGTTTGGAATTTCTTAAACTGTAATCTGTCAGTGAAGAAGAACAGCTGGGCCTCTCTTGTCTGCCAGTTTCTTTCAGCCTTGTTGCTATTTTGTATATTGTAGGTGATTGGCAGCTTTCCTTTTATTCTTTTCATCCACAGATTCCATCTGCATGCTCCATGATTTTTCTTTGAATTTTGCCATGGCTACCCCTGTAGGGCACTACTATTAGTAGTCACCACTTTTGCAGTAAAACAATGCCTACTCACATTAGCTCTGATTTTCCACAGCTTTTACTTTCTTTAATTGTGTGTATTGTAGATCTAGTCTTTATTCTCTTCTAGAAGATAGCATCTTCCATTACCCTAGGCATCTTTTTAAGACATCTGGATCAGACTATTCCCCTTTTTCTAATTTTTACGTCTGTAATTTGAGATAGTTGATGCATTGCTCATATGACTTTGTGGTGCTGATATTCTGTCATTTTTCAGCTTTCTTAAGATGCCCACCCCTCCCACATTGTCTTCTCTTTCCTGAGGTGTCCCCCACCAAAACTGGACACATTCTTCATGTGAAGAGACCCCATCGATGCTCTCTCTAAGGTGTTATCATGCATGTTTTTCATTTGTGATGACATCTTACTTACTAAGACCTTGCTACTGCAGTACCTGACAAAAGTTTCAGGCAATCCAGACATATCTAAGCCCACCGTTACTAATTAATCTCTAGTTTGGTATTTCAGAATAAGTCCTCAGCTACTCACAATGTATTATTTTTATTTTTGTCTTTAGCCCTTTGGAGTTTTGCTTGTTCTGTACTTTTTCATTGACATAAGATAACTGTGTGATAATTTATCTGGTATATTAAATGTGTACTATTGACTGCATGAATCCTAAGGGTAACTATATTTTCCTTCTTTACCTTTACAATAATATAACGCACACATGCATACAATGATCACTACTACAGGCAGGGAGAGGAGCTCGCCACAGTGCAGGCAGAAGAAACATACTTGAAAAATGTAATCAGCGTACACATCACAGAAGACGGCCATGTCACAGGGGATATAGAACACAGACAGTGTCATCATCAGTATACACATCACAGCACTTGACTAGAAAACTGGAGGAAAGGAACACACATGCTTATTGTAATTAATATATACATCACAGACTAAAAACAGAAAGGAAGATAGCAAACTCACTGTAGACATACTGAAGTTAGGAAACTCCACAGTATTCGGCATCTGGAAAATTAGAAATGGATGAAGTTATATATTTTGAGAGTAAACTCATAGAACTGGATAAGATGCTAAATGACCAAAAATCTAAAAAAGCCTCCACGGAAAAACCAGCAAAGACAAAGGCAAAAACTTTTATTGAAATCACTTCACCTTATGCGCTTTCATCAACTATTAACCTGGACTTCTTCTCTTCTGATGAAGCCCAAGTTAATGGTGGATGACAACGCTCAAAGTTAAGTGGTTTCAATAAAAGTTTTTGCTGTTTTGTTTTCAGCATAGATGCTTTTTTGATTATGTTTCAAGAGTAAGACAAAGCTGAGATGTTTACAACATCTCAACACCCCCATCTGGGGTGATATAATCTTAGGGTTGGGAGGGTGGTCTAATGGTTAAGGTGTTTGCCTTACAAACACAAGGTACAGGGTTTGAGTCTCATAAGGGATAATTGGCTAGGCTTAAAATGGCTTGCAAAGGCAATTAGCCTAGTACTAATCTATGAACCTATATAGAGGGGAAAGAGCTCGCTGATATCTATTGCTAGTTACCTTAGCCCATCTTTAGAGTGGAAATAATAAAGAAGACATAGGACAAATACAGCAGCGGGTGTTGTTATTCAGACAATGATTGAGTTCACCAGTACCAATGGCATTCATGTGCTTTTATGTGTTTCTCTGCATTTAACAAAAAAATCCACCTCTGAAAATAAATATTAAAGGCAGTGCTAAGAAAGGCTGCAAATATAATCTCATCTACTATGAGAAAAGATTGAAGAATAACAAGACAGTATGCCTAAAAATAGGTGACTTTGAAGAAAACTTCAATCGGTTAATGAAGAACAATTCGTCACATTTGTGATATACCTGATGGTTAAGAAAAGCAAGAGTTGTGTGTGTGTGTGTGTGTGTGTGTGTGTATGTTTGTGTGTGTGTGTGTGTGTGTGTGTATGTTTGTGTTTGTGTGTCTTTCTGTTTGTGAGTTGTATGCATGCTGTATGTTAGTGTGGAGGCACAGACTTGACTGAATGTGTTTGGATATGGTAGATATTTTGTGACTGCGCTTTACACTGTGGCATCAAAATATACTAAACTGTTATAGAAGGTCTTCAGCTAGAATAAGTGTGGCCATTTTGAAATGGATAGGGATATCTAGTCATATTGTAATACATACAGTGGCACTGATGTGGCACACCACTGATATGCTGTGTGCAAAGGTGCCAAGCTTGAGTGGCTCAGGAAAGGGCACTGACAATGTCAAAATAAGTAAACAAAGAAATAAGTGGTACACTGGAATACCATGTGGGAAGAGTTTAACATGGTGAGTGACGTGCCACATACATTGACATATGCTGAGTGATGATGAGACGTGCAGGAGTATCACATGCAAAAGTGGTAAAGTGGCATATGAGAGACTAGAATGTCACGTGGCATTCTAGTGTACCACTTTTTTAAAACATTAGCCCAGATATGTAGTATACTCATACCCATACCTGTCAACCTGTTAGAGCCAAAAATCTGGACAAAGCCATAAATAAAAGTGGGACAAATGCCCAAACATAGGGGCAATTTTTAACTATTGCTCTTGCACACTTAGAAATTTGATAGAAAAACAGGTTTTGCATTAGCATGAATTTTCTGAAGGGTGTGAAGTCTAAAAGTCAAATGTCTGTCACTGTTTTCTAACATCAGTCTTTAATGATTTGCCACTAACTTGCCAAAAAACACAATTTTATGAAAAACAGACCAAAAATATAAGACAAAAATCTGGACATTCTGTAAAAATCTGTACAGTTGAGAGGTGTGCTCATACCAGTGAGTGTGGTAAGTCATCCCTGTGGACCCCCATTACATAATAGTGGTTCTGAATGCTGCTACTCAGAGTGACATCAGCTGGTAAGCAGAACCCTGATGGAGAGGATGACACCACAGTAGCTAGTTTTGCAGCTAGCAGAACACTTTAGTGGGCACTCTAAAAGTAGGAATGCAAACATGTGGCTATTTAGCCCATTCATTACCTAGTGGCAGATACCTTCTTTCTACTGTTCTCCAATAACTTTGCAGAAGTGCTTCCTTTCTCATCTCTGCAAATCTGCATTGCTTCCAAGAAAAGCAACACATGTTCCTTTCCACAGGAGGAGGACCCATAATGAAGACAGGGAAGATACACTGGTGTATCCTGTGTGAAACAGAAAAGACAGCCTGCGATGTCTGGTGTGAATTCGTGAGCCACTCTGTGGTAGGTGTGTGAAGTGCCAGAGGCAACCTAGTGTATCTAATGTGAAGCAGAGGACAGGGTGAGGTGACTAGTGTGTATCAGCAGGTAACACATGACATGCCTGTTGTACAGTACCCGGTGTGTACCAGCAGGGATAGCCTGGGAGTATGAGCTATGATGTTCCAGGTACAACATGACATGCCTGTTGTACAGTATCTGGTATGTGCCAGCAGGGATAGCCTGGGAGTATGAGCTATGATGTTCCAGGTACAACATGACATGCCTGTTGTACAGTATCCGGTGTGTACCAGCAGGGATAGCCTGGGAGTATGAGCTATGATGTTCCAGGTACAATATGACATGCCTGTTGTACAGTATCTGGTGTGTACCAGCAGGGATAGCCTGGGAGTATGAGGTATGACATTCCAGGTACAACATGACATGCCAGTTGTACAGTATCTGGTGTGTACCAGCAGGGATAGCCTGGGAGTATGAGGTATGACATTCCAGGTACAACATAACATGCCAGTTGTACAGTATCTGGTGTGTACCAGCAGGGATAGCCTGGCAGTATGAGGTATGATGCTCCGGGTACAACATAACATATCTGATGAGAAAAAATTAAAAAGTACAGATGCTGCTACCTTGTAAAAACAATATATAAAAATAAAACAGCAGTAAATGGAAACATTCATGGTAAAATAACTTTTATTAAAAGTTAAAGTTATTATTTTTATTCTTTTAAATCAACTGAACTTCTTGTACTTACAGTAGATGTAGACAGAATCTGATAAAGTCTGAGGAAAAGAATGGTTATCTCATAATGTCACTGCACAAGAAGAGGGTGACTGAGCTCATGAAGACAGCAGAAATACTTCACAAAGTGCCGTTTGACACTGAGTATCTGTAATTGGTGAAGCCATTACACTATTTTCAATCACAGACTGCATGAAGGAAATAAATCTGATAATTTAATGTACATATGTTCTGTTTATGCGATACTTCTATATAGTACTAGAAAACATGGAATTTGTGGGGAAAACAAACAAACAAGGGTAGAACTTGTAACTGATTTTGGTACTTGCATATTATCACAACCACATTTTCGCGGCAGCTGCAAGTACACTTTTTTGCATGCTTTCTCGCCGGCATCTATCATGTTCCAAAGTGTGATATCTGGAGATGTCGTCTAGCATTTCATTGGGGATGTTCATCGTGTTTCACTGTTGCAGTCATCACTGTAGGGTTCTTCCTGCCGGCAGGCAGCCCTCGGTTGGCCAGAATCCCAAAGTCTGGGTCCAGTGTCGGCTGTTCAGTCATGCTCCCTGACGTCAGAGCGCCAGCAGTACAAAGCTGCCAGCCGATGCCATGTTCTCCAGTCTTTCTTGCCATGCGGTGGAAGCAGTTCGCAAGTGCCGGTCAGCTGACTCCTGATATTTTTTCGTGCTTCAGTCTGAAGATTTACTTCTTCTTCACAAAGCTAAGTACCCCCCGTTGGGGAAACTTTTTTCTTGCTCCAGTCCGATGTCAGAAAAAGTTAATAATTGCATTTCTTGTGGGAAGCAAATAGCTCATAAGGATTTCCACTCTTACTGTATTCCTTGTTTAGGCCCTGACCACGATGTAGCTAGTTGTCGGTTTTGTACTAGATTTAACCAACGTACTATTAAGTGGAGATATGATTTTGCTTTTCACTACTTTGGCAGGTGATTTAATTATAAAATGTCATCGGACATGCTTCCGACTACCGGAGTTCACAAACAACGCAAGGATAAGGACAGGCCTCCAAGGTCCAAATCAGACGACGTTTTACAAGCAGAGCCAGCTACAGGTTCGGCCGTCGTCAGTGAGGCACTTTCACAGCCCCTGTCATCGGCCATTTCAGAACCAATTGCCGAAATGGACTCCCACGAGGAGCCAACTAGGCCTTTGACTACTCCAGCTGCAGGACCTTCGGACAATGCTCTCTCGGATGGGTCCGGAGCCGTTGTGCAGGTACCGGCTTCCGAGGGGGTTTTCAGGCCTACTCAGCTTCTGATAAAGGCAAAGCCAAAGACAAAGGCAAAGACTCCTTCTAAATCTAAGGCACCAGCCCAGGCCTCTTCTGATCCGGGACCCAAATCTCAGAAACAGTTACTTAAAATGGCAGAGGACTTACTAACTATGATTAGGGGTTCACATCCCCCTCCAGACAAAAGGCCAAGGCAAGAATTGGATTATGAATCCTCTAATCAGGCATCTATTTGTTCAGTGTCTTCCTCTGAACAGGAATATTCTTTCCCTCCTTATGAGGATTCTGATGCTGAGGAATCCATTCCATCAGCTTCTCTCCCTGAGGATTTTTCTTTTGAGGAAACTTTACATGACATGAGGGAACATTTTCACTGGGAAGGACAGGAGTACTCTGAATCTAAGAGAAGGCTTAGGGATTTCCTTCTTCTTCCCCAACATAGACCCCTGGCTATTCCTCCTATTTTGGATATTGTGGATGATGCCTTTTCTGAGGCTAATTTAACTCCTGACTCCTTTCCTCCAGCCCCTGCTAAGCCTGACAGATATTACAGGGTCCCTGACTCCCACCAGTTCCTTTACAAAAATCCTACTGTGGATCCAAAAACCATTTCTCAGGGTCCTAAGGGTGTTAAGGCTGCCTCTGCTAAAAACCCTATTCCGATAGATAAGGATTCTAGAGATTTGGAGAGATGGGGCAAAAAAGTGTACACTTCTGCTACTTTATCTATTAGGGCTTTAAATTGTCAATTTCATAT
The DNA here is from genome assembly GCF_019279795.1 of Protopterus annectens. Lineage (NCBI taxonomy): Eukaryota > Metazoa > Chordata > Ceratodontiformes > Protopteridae > Protopterus > Protopterus annectens. Next base: position 16,222,040 of record NC_056741.1, on the reverse strand, counting down.
GCTAAAATATCAGCGATTCCTGCTGTCTGTTATGAAACAAAAGCTGGGTACCATTCATATCCCTTTGACAGACCCAGCTGTACTTTCCTTAGCAAAAGACACTGCTCACAAACAGTTAACTACTAATATACCTATGCCATCAGACAAGGACAGAAGAACTTTTGATAGGTACGGTAAAAAGGTTTATATACTACCCTAACCTTTAAAGCTGTCAGTTGTCCTGCTCATATGGCCTAATTTCTGCAGGCAACAGTTGCTAATATAAACAAATTAAGTGCTGAGTTACCTTCCACTAAGGTAAAATCCTCTCTGCTCAGCTTGGTTTCCTCTGAGTCTCAAATAACTAAGCATTCCTTAAAATGGTCTTACAATACAGTATCACAACCAGCTGCAACAAGTGCAGATAATAAGGAATTACACGATTTGATGCATGCTACTGAGCAAGTGGGGAAGCATGGTTTACACTGTGGTTTTGATGCCTTGGAGGCTTTATGCAGGGTGGCTGCCACTGGCACAGTCATTAGAAGGCATGCTTGGTTAAAGGAACAAAACTTACCTGATCAAGTGAAAGCAAAGTTACTGGATGCTCCTGTTCAGCATAATGTTTTGTTTGGGCCTAAGGCTGAAGAGGTGATAAAGAAAATGGAGGATAAGGCAAAATCCATGCAAATGGTCAAGGATTTCTTACAAGTTCAGCCCCCAAGATTTAGCAGAAATTGGCCAACTAAAAATTGTTCCTTTCCCAGCTCGGACAGGCCTCAGAGGGGTAGATATAGGCGCTCCAGAGGGAGGGCCCAAGCACAGACCTCTTACAGACCTAGACAGTGGAGTGCTTCCACCCCCAGGGGTGGAGAGGGCAGACCTCAATCTTATAGAAAACAGGCTCAATGACTCCCCCTGCATGGATCCAGGAACTTCTCTCCTGGAAGCCCCTCTAGGAGGAAAACTCTCTCTTTTTCGACAAAATTGGACTTACATAACCCAAGACAAGTTCATAGGTTCATAGGTTCATAGGTTTATACTAGGCTATCTGCCCCAAGGCATTTATAAGCCTAGCCTGAATTTTTGTGGCTTACGCCACCCCTTATATGAAAAAATACTGTACCCATTAGTTTGTTGTGCCTCTGTCCAGCAGTGACACAGAGATGATTCCCAGGGTAAACCTACGATCTCCCATCCACAGGTCAAGATTTCTCTTGAACAGAGCCAGCGAGGTGCTCTGCCTCACATGGACCGGGACTCTATTCCACAGCATAGGGAGTCTCTGAGTGATAAATCTATCCCTCCAGCACGTCCTATTTATATCCGTGCTAAGGTTTAAGTCACTTGCTCTAGTGGTTTTGGTGGATTTGGATTTTTGAGGTGGAGCATGTCCATTAATTCTGGGTTGGACATGGCCTTGTATGTCAGGCACATGTCACCTCTGAGCAGACGGTATGCGACTGAATAGAGCTGGAGTTTCTTCAATCTGGCAGCATATGACAGATTTTGGAGTCCCTTTATCCTTTTGGTGAGAAACTTTTGGGGTCTCTCCAATTGCTGCAGATGTCGGGCGAGATACATCCCGAATGGGACATTGTACTCGATCATTGGTCTGATAAGTGAAGAGTACAGGGGAACAATGACCTCACTAGATCTGGATGTGAATCCCTTCATAATCAGGTGGGCAATGTAGAAGGTCTTTCTAACCACTTTAGCAACGTGAGTGTCAAAAGAAAGGCCACTGTCAACCTGGGTCCCCAGGTCCCTGATAACCTCTTCTGTGCTTAGTGGATTGCCACCTATATGGTAGCTTGGGGTTACCTTGTTTTTCCCAAAGGGTATGACTATACATTTTTTGGCGTTTAACTTCAGGCCATGGTTCTGGCACCAGCTATCTGTTTCCGTGAGTCCCTTCTGAAGGATATCCGTGTCCGATGCACTTTCCACTATGGCGCCCAGTTTGCAGTCATCTGCAAACTTTGTCAGCCAAAGTCCTCCCATGTTGGCCTGTACTTCTGAGAAGTAGATGCCGAACAATAGGGGGCCAAGGACCAAGCCCTGTGGGACACCACTTGTGACCAGCTTGGAGTCTGACATAGCGCCAGCAACTCTAACCCTGTGGGTTCTGTCCTTAAGCCAGTTTGCAACCCATCTTGTGACATATGGGTTTACATTTAAGCTGGTAAGTTTTTCTACAATACCCGAGTGGGGTATTGTGTCGAAAGCCTTTGCAAGGTCAAGGTAGGCTGTATGGACTGCCTTTCCCTCATCAATGGCCTTGGTGACTGTTTCGAAGAAGTCGACCAAGTTCAAAAGGCATGATCTTCCCTTGACGAAGCCAAACTGGGTCGGGTCCAATGTCTGCAAGTCCCCTATATCTTTGTTTATGAGCTCCATTATGATCCTCTCCATAGCTTTGCAGACTAGACTTGTTAAGCTTATGGGGCGGTAATTACCAGGGTCCATAGAGGCCCCGCCTTTGTGGAGTGGGACCACAGTTGCCGTACGCCACTCCTTGGGCACGTATCCTGTGGTAAGGCTGAGATTAAACAGCTGCCTTATGTGCAGGTTTAATTCCTCATTTAGCTCATGTAGCACACAGCCGGGGACACCATCCGGTCCCATTGATGCTGTGTTTTTAGCTTTAGAGAGAGCAGCTTTCACCTGCGCATTTGAGATGTCTGGGAGGCTACACTCCACTGGGATAGTTATCTCTCCTTTATGGGGGGAGAGGGGGGTGAAGTTTGCACTGAACCTGTCTGCCAGTATGTTGGCAATGTCTGTGGGTTCAGTGATTTTTGTATCATTTTGGACTAATTCTGAGCATATCTGGGAGTTTCCACCCAGGTTCCTAACATAGCTGAAAAAGGCCTTATGATTGTCCTTTGAATCCATGGCAATTTTTCTCTCAAAATTGGCCTTAGTTGATTTTATGAGTGCTCATATTTTTTTACTAATAATGATCAGGGGTGACTTCCCTTTTATGGATTAAGTTCTATCATGTAATAGCTTTCTCCTCTTATTGTAAAGTTTGTTAATGGCTGGGGTCCACCAGACTGGACGTTTGCCCTTTGTGGAAAGGGTCTTGGTTTTATTTGGGATTGCCTGATCCATGCAGTCCTGGAGGTGTTCATAGAAGGCATTTGTAAGGGCTTCTGCAGCTTGGGTTGTGGTTTCCACTGTCTCAGGGGCCTTGAAGGATACCACACCAGTCTTGAGTAGTGTGAAGTTTGCTTTAGAGAAGTTCTTCACTGTGGTCTTTTTTGTTTGGGGTGGGGGAGGGACGTGGATTTCCAGTGAGATTAGTTTATGATCAGATCTCACCAATGAGGGATATACTTCCGGTGTGGAGCATTTTGTCCCCATGTTTGTGATAATGAGATCTAGTATATTTTCTCCTCTCGTGGGAACAGTGACTAGCTGTTCCATGGCATTTGAATTTATGAACTCCAGGAACCGTTGGGCTAGAAAGTTAGGGCTTGAGTAATGTTCCCAGTCTATATTTGGGTAGTTGAAGTCACCCAATATGATGGTGTTTGGAGATACATTTATACCCTCCAGTGTCTTCAGGAAGGCTGTGTGGGGTTCCTGAGTTTGAGAGGGTGGCCTGTAGCATGCTACAATTTGTAGAGCAGTTTTGCCTATGGTTAGTTGCACCTGGATGGTTTCCGAAGCTTCGAGCGTTGCCACCAACCTGGAGGTGTGGGTATCCTTTATGAATATGGATACACCCCCTCCTTTTGTGGTGTGGTCCGGGTTTTGGGGCCGGAACGCATGATATGAGGTAAAACCTAATAGTGCCGGGGTGCTCTCAGGAGCCTTGAACCAGGTTTCAGTTACAGCACAGACATCGATGTTCTCCATACTGAGAAGGGCCTCGAGTGCGTGCATTTTGAGATTTAGACTTCTGGCATTGAGCAACATTACCCTAAGTTTCTTTCCATTTTTGTTTTCTAGGGTGGTAGGTTTAGAATTTGAGCCTTGCCTAAAAAAGGCACTATGGGGTGGCAAGAGCCTTAGCCAATATCCGGAATCCCAGGGGTGACAGGTGCAAGCCGTCCCTTGCGAAGCAGCGTGGCTTGTCAAGCATGTCATCCCAGGCAGACAGACACTGGATCCCCTTTGAATGACACCAGACATTAAGCCAATTGTTAAAGCTGATCATCTTGTCTCTATATTGTGGCATCATTCGTGGTGAAGGAAGGATACTGCTCAGGGTTAGGGTCATACCTGCCTGGGCTACATAATCAGAGAGCTCCTCTATGTCTCTTTTCATCTAGTCCAGGGAGGTACGTCTCTGGTCGTTCACACCAGCATGGACAATAACTGTGTCATATTTGTACTTGCCGTGGAGTGACCCGAGTGCTTGTGTTATGTGGCGGATTCTAGCGCCCGATAGGCAGCTTACTGTGACCCTCTCCTTGTTCAGCCTGGTGAGTGGGACGTCAGTGTGTCTGACTATGGAGTCACCTATGACAAGTATGTTTGGTGTTGTATTTGGCCTTAAGGGCTGTGACTGCTTTGCACACTGCTTTTGTGGTTTATGTGTTGCTTGTGGGGTATCTTGAGGTAGCAGTTGTTTGGGTATCTGCTTTGGAGGCCTCTGCTGTTTAGGTAAATTTTTACTCAGAGCCTCCGAGTATGTCTTTGTGTGTTTATGTGTTTGATTCAGTGGTGTGGTAGCATTATGTGAGGCTGGATTTGTGGTGTGTGTAGTTGCCTTCTCCTCCTGTCTGGTCTTGCCAGTCCTGAGTTGAGAGAGCTCAGCCTCCAGTTTGGCTAAATAGCTGCATCTCTCGCAAGTATTTGTGTTATGTGGGAGGAGGAGAGGGTTGTCTGTGTACATGAGGCAGTTATAACATTGCCTCAAGATATCCAGATTCACCAGCTGGACCGGAGAGAAGATTGACAACTGACCTTTGGACATGCTAGAATAATATTGGGAATTCCTTAATAATTGAAAACAAGGGCCAGTGGGGAGTGAGGGTGTAGTGCTTTTAATTTTTAGTGCTGACTTATATAATTGCTTTAGTGAGCAAGTGCCAGGTAACTTGAGTGCAATGTGTTACAAGTAACTAAATGCAAAAACGACAAACAGTAACTTTCTTTCAAGTGAAACAAGGAAATAAGTACAGTAAGCAATGCAGATATCACTAGTGATCCACAGAAGCACTGAGAAGCCGCGTATTAGGTGGAATTAGCTTCCAGGGAAATAACAAGCAAACAAACAACAAGCATATAAACAAAGCTAGATTCAGCAGGCCTGGATCTAGTCTATGCTAAAGCAAACAAGGTGTACCAATTTCAGTAAGATACAGTTCAAATATTCAGGCACTATAAACCTTTAACCAGAAATTCCCAGCTCAGAAGGGCAGAGTCCAGCCTCTTCTCCCACAAGAGTGCAGACCACGAACCTTCTTAATGTAAAATAACTGGCCTGAAGCCCAAGTGCCTAAACCAGAACTAATACATTTGGACACTGGGCTCTCAATCAGCAGTTCCCAACTTAGAAGGATGAAAGCTACCTGTCCTGCCACCACAGTGCTTGCCACAAACCTTCCTAATGTAAAACAACTGGTCTGAAGCCCAAGTGCTTGATCCAAAAGACTTAGAATGATAGCTACACTTTAATCAAGTTACAACCAAGCAGTAATAAATACAATTGAATACTTTAGAGAATGTCTGGATTAGTGCTCAAGTTACACAAACAACGCTAGATCCAGCAGGCCCGAATCCAGTCTATGCCACAGCAAACAAGGCGCACCAACTTCAGTAAGAAGCAGTTCAGATATGCATGCACTATAAGCCTTTAACCAGAAATTCCCAGCTCAGAAGGGCAGAGTCCAGCCTCTCCTCCCACAAGAGTGCAGACCACGAACCCTCTTAATGTAAAATAACTGGCCTGAAAGCCCAAGTGCTTAAACCAGAATTAATACACTTTTAGAATAACAGACACTGAGCCCTCAATCAGCAGTTCCCAACCTAGAAGGATGTAAGCTACCTGTTCTGCCACAACAGTGCAGACCACAAACCCTCTCAGTGCAAAACAACTGGTCCGAAGCCCAAGTGTTTAAACCAAAAGGCTTAGAATGAGTTACACCAAGCAGTAATAAATACAATTGAGTATTTTTAAGATGATGCAAAAGTAAAATGAAGTAGGTAGAAACACAAGTACAGTAAAAGCAGATGAAAATTCTTTTTTTTTTATCTGAACAAGTGCTGATCAAAGAAACAGATTTGAGAGCTGAAACTAGAAAACTGGCTAGTTATAAGAAAAAAAACAAGCTAGAAGGCTTCCCTCAAACACAGAAGGGCTTGGGGGCTCAGAAGCCTACAAATAGTCTATACCACTTAACAGGAAAGGCAGGAAATTAGCTTAATTTTTTTTTTGTCTGTTTCCCAGATGCTCTCTTTGTACACAGTAGGAGTGCCTGAAATCAGAATATGATCTCACTGCACTCAGTTGAGTGAGCAAATGAGATGAGCCCAGAGGCAGGCTGAGGGGCGGGCAGTTTCAAGGCCACTAAGATTAACACCAAAAAAAAAAAAAAACAGGGAGGGTGGGGGGTGGGAATAACTGAAGAGCAGAAAAACTGCCAGTTCAGTTAAAATTCCTTCAACACAGTTTAAATCAAATTAAATACCTTATTATTTTTTTTTTTAAGAAAGTGCAGATAAAGGTACTTAAATTCTCTTATACATCCAGTTGAATATAACCAAGTTGTTAGCCGGCCATAGCTGAGGTTTTTAAGCAGAAAATACTTCACAATGCACCACTTAACTAGGCAAGGACAGGAAATCAGAGAATGTGGCTACCCCCACACCTGTAATTACTAGCAAATAACAAAATTCAGCAAACACTAGCTTCTGTTCAAGTTACTAAAGAGCAGAAGAGCAGAAAAACTGCCAGTTCAGTTAAAATTCCTTCAACACGGTTTAAATCAAATTAAATACCGTATTTTTTTTTTTTTTAAAGTGCAGATAAAGGTACTTAAATTCTCTTATACGTCCAGTTGAATATAACCAAGTTGTTAGCCGGCCAAAGCTGAGGTTTTTAAGCAGAAAATACTTCACAATGCACCACTTAACAAGTGGGTTCTGGATGTAGTTTCAAGAGGTTACAAATTCCACTTTCATATCTTGCCAAGACCAAACGGATGGCCAGACCTACCAAAACGCCAATGGGTAGAGGCATTAAACCAGGTGGGATCCCTCATGGCTATGAGGGCCATAGAACTGGTTCCACAATCAGAGATGGGCCAAGGCTTTTACTCAAGGCTCTTTCTAGTTCCCAGAAAACAAAATTCATGGAGACCCATCCTGGATCTGTCAGTCTTAAATACTTTCCTGGAGATACCAAAGTTCAAGATGCTTACTCTGCAGCAGCTCCTGCCAATGTTGAGCAAAAATGCATGGATGGTGACATTGGATTTAAAGGAGGTTTATCTACACATCCCTATCAGACAGGAGTGCAGAAAATACCTCAGGTTCAAGGCCGACTCGAAACATTACCAATTCTCTGCACTGCCCTTTGGCTTGTCTACTGCACCCAGGGTCTTCACCAAGTGCCTGGCACCAGTAGTAGCTTATTGCAGACTCAAGGGAATTCAAATTTACCCTTATCTGGACGACTGCCTTATTCAAGTAGACAGCAAGGATGTCTTACTCCAGCACCTGGAATTTGTTCAAAATCTACTCAAGTACCTGGGATTCACTGTGAACATAAAAAAGTCAAATTTGACACCCACACAACAGATAACTTTTCTGGGTGCTCTTCTAAACACAACAACCCAGATTGCATTCCTGACATCCAAAAAACAACTACAGCTGGCTTCAACTTTCAAAACCTTGGCCTTAATGTCTCAGCTAACTGCAAGGAAATTCCTGCAGGCTTTTTGTTACATGGCCTCCTGCATCCTTCTCATACCAAATGCAAGACTACATATGAGAAAAATACAATGGTATCTAAAAAGTGTATGGTCCCAGCATTGCCACAGTCTAGACACACAGATTGCTGTCTTGCCTTGCCTACAAAATGAATTCCATTGGTGGACCATGGCATGTCTTCACAACAAAGGGAAAGCCTTCAGTCTGCCTCCAGCCAGCCAAGTGTTAACCACGGATGCCTCAGATTACGCATGGGGAGCCCACTTGCAGGGGAAAGGCCTGCAAGGTTTTTGGACAGAAGATCAGAATGCCCTCTTGGCTTTCAGGGATCTTCTACAACCAGGACAACTACTGATATGGACAGACAACACCACAGTTATGTGGTGCATAAACAAGCAAGGGGGTTCACACTCCTACCCCCTTTGCAGACTAGCCATGGCTCTATGGAACACAGCTCTAGCTTGCAAATTGGATCTACAAGCTCAGTTCCTGCCAGGGAAACAAAATATTCTGGCAGACAGCCTGAGCAGGAACCTGTCAGACCCACATGAGTGGATGCTAGACACCCAAATATTCAAGATGATTACAGATGCCTGGGGCTGCCCAGACATAGATCTATTTGCATCCCCCCTCAAAAACCAGTTACAGATTTTTTGCACAAGGACATTTCACAAACTAGCATGGAAAGTGGGTGCACTTTCATTCAGTTGGAGAAACCTCTCGGGGTATGCCTTTCCTCCACTACCTCTTCTTCCACGGGTGTTACTAAAGATCAAGCAGGACAAGCCCAAGATGATGATTTTACTGGCCCCAAATTGGCCTCGTCAATTTTGGTACTCAACACTGATGAATCTATCCCAGGAGCCTCCTTGGATTTTGTCCCAACACCAGGGCTAGGTTCTGTACTCTCATATCAAAACTCTCAGCCTGGCAGCCTGGTGAATTCAGGGTCTATGATTAATCCTACCCTTCCCAAACAGGTCATGGATGTCATCTTAGAAGCCAGACGGCCTAGCACTAGAAAATCTTATGCAGGTAAATGGAAGAGATTTTGCACCTGGATGCATGCTCAGGATTCGGATCCTCTCATTCCTAATATCCCATTGATTTTACTTTACCTAACAGACATACTACATAAGGGTTCATCCTTCTCCTCCATAAAAATACATGCCTCAGCTATCTCTGCACATTACAATACAGATCCTCCTATCTTTTCGCATCCACTTCTGAAACAATATCTCAGAGGAGCAAAGAATTTAAGGCCCCCTAGGACACCCCCCATACCTGCCTGGGACCTCAACTATGTTCTGGAAAAACTCACTCTGCCTCCTTTTGAGCCTGCTGCCACATCTGATATTAAGTATTTATCATGGAAGACAGCTATCCTACTGGCTTTGACTTCAGCCAGGAGAGTCTCGGAGTTACAAGCACTCGTGGCTGTGGAACCTTATATTATTTTCCATCAAGACAGGGTGTCTTTAAGGACTAATCCTACTTTCATGCCTAAAGTGGTTTCCAAAGTGGCTTTAAATCAAACTATTTACCTGCCAACATTTTTCACTAATCCACAAAATAAGGGGGAAAGGATCTTGCATTCCTTGGATGTACACAGACAACTTCATTTTTACCTGGACAGAACCAAGGATATCAGGAAAACAGAGCAACTGTTTGTTTCTTATGCAACAAATTCCCAAGGCAAAGCTATTTCAAAACAGACCATTTCTAAATGGATTGCTCATGGAATCAGATTTTGTTAGTCTCATCATGAAAAGCAAATCCCAGGAAAAATTAGGACTCACTCTACCAGAGCTGCTGCTACTTCAGCTGCCTTTCTCAGGGGAGTACCTACCAAGGATATTTTGGAAGCTGCAACTTGGAGTTCAGTGCATACTTTCTCTAAGCACTATAATCTCCCTCTTTGTTCTAAGTCTAGGGCGGGCTTTGCTTCTGCAGTCTTGCAGGGCCTTCTAGCCGCCCCTTCTACTCTATAACCACCACCCTTTATCTCGGCTATGGGATTCAACCTTACAGTGATGACTGCAACAGTGAAACACGATGAACATAGTACAGTTGTGTACACTTACCATAAATGTAGATGTTCGAGTGTCTTCACTGTTGCAGTCTGGGTTACCCACCCTCCTAGCCCCTCTTATACTTTCATTAGTGTGGTTTCCTACTTCACCCTTCTTCTGAGGTGTATTTGCTACAGGGTATGGGGTTTGTTGTATGTTACATTTTTGTTTTACTACTAGCCTTCACTTTTGGGCACCTGACATCTGGGGCAAAAAAAACTGGAGAACATGGCGTCGGCTGGCAGCTTTGTACTCCTGGCGCTCTGACATCAGGGAGCATGACTGAACAGCCGACGCCGGACCCAGACTTTGGGATTCTGGCCGACCGAGGGTTGCCTGCCGGCAGGAAGAACCCAGCAGTGATGACTGCAACAGTGAAGACACTCGAACATCTACATTTATGGTAAGTGTACACAACTGTACTGTCTCTGTCTTTAGCTTGACAAGTTTACTTGGTACTGATATCACCTATCAGGTAATAGGGCTACCATTATGGCAAGCACTGACCATGGTCTGGATATGAACACATCAGTTTGGATATGAACTAAATAACATGCTGCTTAAAAATGAGTGTTTGCAAAAATCAAAAAACAAATAACAGGTTACTAACAATGTGTGGTACTAAAAATAACTGCGGAAACTCTTGGGAGCAATAACAGCCAAATGAGAAAACGTAACAAAGCGTGGTTGCTATAATACTGTGTAAAAAAAAAAAGTCTTCTGCCTCATGTTTTGAGCTAAAATATTGCTGGTATGCTGCAATTAATTAAATGTGATAGATGACAGTTTAAGACTGTGGCTTACGTATTTTCCCAACCACGCATTCTCGCCAGCACGCTATTTTATTGAGAATGGAATGCTGGCGAGAATGCCTGGTTGCCATAACGCAGTTAAAGTGCTGGTGTGAATGCATGGTTACGATAATACCTAAGTATCCTGATTTCTTTCTTAATAAAGCAAATTCTTAAAGTCACTTCTAAATAAAATACTATTCATTTTGTATTCTGCTGTGCATTGAATGTATTCCTCTCTGCTTCTACTTTTGGTGTTGCTCATGGCTGTTGTTAACCAAAAAAAGACATTTTGGGGGTATTTCAGCCTGTTTGCAGAACAACTAGAGGATATTTTCATGTTAAATATCACCTGCTGCATAAATAACGATATGTTGAATAACTTTCATCCTCACATTAACATACTGCTTATTGTTTTATTTACATCTGTTAAGACAAGGACGTTCTTTCTGCCATTTTGCCAATTTACAAAAAAGTAAAAGAAATATATATAAGTGGAACAGCACTTTAATAGTTATTTCTGCGTGGAACTACTCTAACTTCATAGCATCTTGTTATCTTGTTCAATTTTAAATTATTACTGCTTACTTAAAAAGTAAAAGAAAATTTCAGCTATTTTTTGGCAATTTAAAGTAATTTCTAAAGTATGTACAAATGACATTCCACTTATTTTGTTGATAGTTTTGCAACAAATAATAGTTACAGAAAGTTTTCTATTTTTAGATTTAAAATTACCGAAATTCTAGAATTCTTAATGCTACTCACAGTTTTGTTTCAGGCATGCTTTCATGTTTATAATTTAAAAGTTAAGTTTGAATGAAAACAGAATAGAACCTTGTTTTAATATTACAATGGATACCAGCTTTTTTAGACTTGATTGTATCATTTCTGCAGCAGAGTGACATCCTTTCCTTCCTCGTACTATTCATATTCCAAATGTATACTTTTAACCCTCTGACCACAAGGTCACCAGCTCTTTCCCAGACTGGTGGAACAGCAGACGTATCCCTAGAATGGGGCTGAGAGCCAGACAGGAGAGGTAAGTTGAGTGCTACAATCATTGATTCACAGGAAATAAGCTTCTGGTGGTGAGTTACATTCCTATACCCCATGTGCAGGAGACAGATGTGCAATGAGCCACCGCAATGGGGTGTCACTTGCCTCCACAAGTTGCACTCTCAAAGGCCTTGAGCTCTTTGCAGCAGGTATCATAGGTTCATAGGTTCATAGGAAGTTACTAGGCTAATGGCCCTAGGGTCTTTACAAGACTAGCCATGTAATACCCGTGTTCCATAATTGACCATTGTTAGATGGTTCCCTAATTGACCATTGTTAGATGGTTTGATTGTTTGCAGAGCAAATCTATGATCATCACTGGCTGCCCCTGTCCATGATGAACATAGGTGCTACCCCATGGGTGAATTTATGGTCTCCCATCCAGTTCTCCAGGTAGCGTTTAAATAGGGTAATGAGGAGCTCTGCTTTATGTGAATTGGGAGTTTATTCCAAAGTAGCGTCAGTCTCTGGGAGACATATCTGTCTCTCCAGCATGCTTTGTCTAAGCCACGGGCTAGGTTGAGATCTCTAGAGTGAGTGACTCTTGTCCCATTTGATGCAGCATTTCCATTACGGCAGGGTCAGAGACTGCCTGTAGGATGCAGAGTACAGAGACAGGGTTTTTAGTCTTTCCATGTAGGTCATGTTTTGGAATCCCTGAATTCTCTTGGTCCTGAACCTCTGTGGTCTCTCCAGCTGCTGCAGGTGTCTGGTGAGGTACATGCAAAAGGGAGCGTTGTACTCTATTAGTGGTCTGATGAGGGTGGAGTACAGAGGTGTTATAATATCCTTGGTCTTGGATGCGATGACCTTACTTATGGAGTGTGCAATGTAAAAGGCTTTCCTTACCATTGTGGACACATGGTGATTGAAGGCTAGAATGCTATAAACGTGTTCCAAAATCATGCACCATTGGGTTCGAGCTTAGGGGGTGCTGCCTATATTGTAATTTGCTGGGGGCTACCTCTTTTCCAGAAGGGGACAAGGATGCACTTTTTTGCATTTGGTTTTAGACAGTGGCTTTGGCACCAATCATTTGTCTGTGTTAACCCCTCCAATAATATGCTTATATCTTTAGGGGACTCAATGATTGCTCCCAGTTTGCAGTCATCTGTGAATTTGGTAACAGGCCATATGCTTTCACCTGGACTTCCAAGAAATAGATTATAAACAGTAGAGGGCCCAGCACAGAACCTTGTGCTACCCTACTGATAACTGTTCTACTGGTGGAGGTGGAATCTCCAACTTTGACAGTTTGTGTCCTATTGGTGAGCCAGCTGGCTACCCATCTAGAAACATATGGGTTAATCCCCAGCTAGGAGAGTTTCTCAATGATACCTGAGGGGGGATTGTGTCAAAAGCCCTGGCTAAGTCAAGATAGGCAGTTTGTACTGCTTTGCCTTCATCCAGGGCTTTGGAGACAATTCTCAAAGAAATCCGCCAGGTTTAGTAAGCATGATCTACCCTTACTGAAGTCAAACTGTGTTGAGTCAAGAGTTTGAAGGTTGCCTATGTCCTTGTTGATAAGGTCCATGATGATTTTTTCCATGGCCTTGTAGATAAGGGTAGTTAGGCTTATGGGTCTATAGTTCCCAGGTTCGGTTGATGGACCTCCTTTGTGTAAGGTGATTACAGCTGCTGTTCTCCACTCTGCTGGAACAAAGCCAGTCCTCAGACTATGGTTAAAAAGAGTGCCAAGTGGATCCACTAGGTCATGATTTATGTTGTTTCGTAAGCAGTCTGGGATGTTATCTGGTCCCATAGAGGACGTGTTTTTGGATATAACCTGCTCATTGGAGATACTGGGGAAGGGCAGATGTCAGGTATGCTTTGGGGTATGACTGCTGAGGATAGGGTGCTGAAGTTTACCTAACAGGTTGGCAATTTCCTCAGAGTCAGTGTGAATGGTAGTGTCCACTATGACTTCAGCACATAGATGGGCATTCTCTTTTAGATTTTAGATGTAGCTAAAGAATGCCTTAGGACTGTCTTTAGCTAAGGAAGCTAATTTAGCCTTATAACTAGCTTTAGAGGACTTTACCAGATATGTGATTTGCTTGTTCAAGATGCGGAGGATATTCTTTCTCTGCTTAGTTCCCCCTTGTTCTTAGATATCAGTTTCTTCCTTTTGTTATATAACCTGTTTATACTAGAGGTCCACCAGAATGGTTTGTTTTTATGGGAGGACTTGGTTTTGATCCTGTCAGGTACAACAGAGTCAATACAGTTATTTAAGTGGTTATACAGGGCTTTTGTGTACTCCTCTGCAAAGGAGTCATTGTTGGCTGTGTTAGCAGAGGGTCTGAAACTTTTCAAAGCATTGCTTAATAGGCTATAGTTTGTTTTGGAGAAGTTTCTTATTTTTATTGCTCCTGTGGAGGTGTCAGGTCTGATCATTACTTCAAGTGAAACAGATTTATGGTCTGACCTTATTTGGGAGGGCAGAACACAAGGGGTAGCGCAGTGACTCCCCCATATTGGTGAGTACTAAGTCCAGAACGTTTGAGCCCCTTGTGGGGGTGCAGACTAGTTACAAAGTCAGGAACCTCAGGGCGATCAAGCTTGTGCTCATGTACAAAGCCCACTCGATAGAAGGATAGTTTCTCATGACCAAGCTGTTTGACTGTACAGTGAGTGACTCAAGCAAGTCCAGGTAGGCGATGTACTTCTCATGGTTCATGGTGGGGACCTGTACCTAGCAATGATGTGGTAGGGTGTTTTACCTATAGTTATTTGGACCTGCAGTAGCTCAAGAGAGTTGTACTGTTTAACCAGTCATAAGGTGCATTTGGTTTTAATGCAGATGGATGGGTCTACCTGACAACACCGACACGCTAAAAGACCGACAACGAAATCACCGACACCACAAAACCGAAAGTTCAGAAACACAAAACGTCACATACCCGACAAACCACAATCCTGACACTCAACAAACAAAACATATCCCCTGTCCAAAAAGCACACACACAACAGAAGCACATCAAAAACCTTACAAACCTACACTGAACCTTACATACACAATTATCTATGCACTAACCTTAACCCAAACCCTAACCCTAAGGTCCGTTACTATCGCATACTCACCTAACCCGTGCCCTAACCCTAACTCACTTAACCCACCCCTATCCCTAACGTCTGTCACTATCGCACACTCACCTGACCCGCGCCTTAACCCTAACTCACTTAACCCGCCCCTAACCCTACAGACCGTCGCTATTGCACACTTACCTTACCCACACCCTGACCCTAACGTCCATCCCTATCGCACACTTATCTTTACATGTCGGTGTTCTCAGCATCGGGATTCTCAACTGTCAGTCTTCTCCATTGTCGATCTTCCAGTGTCAGTGTTCTTGTCGTTGGCGTTTCGAGATTTCGGCATTTTCATGTAGACCCAGATGGATACACCTCCACCTTTGGTTCTTTCATGCTCATTTTGAGGTCTGAACGTGTGGAAGGCATTGCAGCCTTACATGGCTGGGGTGCTCTCTGCAGCCTTGAACCAAGTCTCAGTGACTGCACAGACATCAGCAGCTTACAAGGTGAGGAGAGCTTTCAGGGAGTGCAAATTCCTGTTTACAGTCCTAGCATTAAGCAGCATAACTCTGAGTTTATATGTAGTGGATTTTTTTATGTCGGGTGTTTTGTTGTTTTGGTATTGCCTAAAAAAGACACTATGGAGTAGGTAAGTATCTTTGCCAGTATTTAAAAACCTAGAGGAAACAAGTGAAGACCGTCTCTGGCAAAGCAGTGTGGTCTGTCAACCATGTCTTCCCAGGCTGATAGATACAGGATCCCCCTGGGTTGACACCAGAAACTAGGCCACTTGTTGAAGTTAATAATTTTTTGTTTACATTGTGGCATCATCCTGGGTGAAGGTAGAATGCTGCTTAGGGCTAGGGATATACCTGCCTGGAACACATAATCTGAGAGTCCAGTCATGTTTCTCTTCATACAGTCCATTGAGATATGTCTCAAGGGGTACCTATCAAACCATCGACAACTTAAAATAACGAAACTGACTCCACCGACAACTGAATTAACCGACAGCGCAAAAACGGACATTTACAAGGTAAGGGGTGTAAATTCGCTACTCAAGCCTACCATGGTGTGCATGACACTGCCACCCTTCCTAAACCATGGTAGGCTTGAGTAGCGAATTTACACCCCTTACCTTGTAAACGTCCGTTTTTGCGCTGTCGGTTAATTCAGTTGTCGGTGGAGTCAGTCTCGTTATTTTAAGTTGTCGATGGTTTGATAGGTACCCGTCTCAAGTTATTCACTCCAACATGTACTATGACAGAGCTGTAGTGGTAATTGTTGTTGACTGACCTGAGATCATGCGTGATTTGATGGATCCTGGCACCTGCCAAGCAGATGACCATGTCCTTCTTGTCCGGCCTGGTGAGGGACACATCCGCGTGCCTCACTATGGAATCTCCTATGACCACAACATTTGGTTTTGAGGTGTTCTGCCTTAGGAGGTTATTCACTGAGCCTGTGAAAAGGGATAAAATATGACTTTTCCAGACTGGGATGATAACCTAAGTTTCTGACAAAATAGCAATGATTCCTGACAAAATTGAAGAGTCTTTAAAAATAAGGTAATTGCCAGCAGTCTGCAAAAGGCAAGTGATGGAGCTAGATATTTTCTAAATACCCTTTCAGCTTTAGAAAGACCAAAGGGGTGCTGTTATTTTGTATTTTTTACTTTCTTTCTTGAGAATGCTTTTAGTAAAGAAGAGAAAAGAACTGACAATGTCTACCTGGAAGAAAAAACCTTAACATTTGAAGTCTCTGTAAACAGGTATGTGACTGACAGGCATCTGAGGTCCACAGTCACCAAAAAGAACAGATGAAAACTCTGGAAGGTCAGAATTTTGAAACATTTATGAATAGACTGACAGACCCAGTGCAGGTCTGCAGGAATCTTCTTTCTCTGGGTACTAGAAATATCCATAAATAAAACAATAAAACCCTTTGCCCTGTTGGGATTATTGAACTGGTTCGACATCACCTTGAGATAACATATGGGAAAGAATGGGTATATATATATATATATATATATATATATATATATATATATATATATATATATATATATAGTCTCCAGAGCCATGGACAAGGGTAAGGTGGTCCACACAGCCTATCTAGACCTTGCCAAGGCCTTTGACACCGTCCCCCACTCTGGAATCATAGATAAACTTACTAAGTTGGGCATTAATCCCTGTGTCACCCAATGGGTTGCTAAATGGCTTACTGATAGAACCCACACTGTAAAAGTAGCCGACTCCAAATCCATCTCCAGACAAGTGACAAGTGGAGTACCTCAGGGTTCAGTCCTGGGGCCGCTCTTGTTTGGCATCTACTTCTCTGAAGTACAGGTCAACACTAAGGGACTCTGGCTAACAAAGTTTGCAGATAACTGCAAACTGGGAGCCATTATTGAATCCCCAAATGATGTGGATACTCTACAAAAGGGCCTTACAGAAACAGATGCTTGGTGCCAGAGCCATGGGCTCAAGCTCAATGCCAAGAAATGTATTGTTATCCCTTTGGGAAAAACATGTATCCATGAATTACCATATAGGTGGCAGTACACTAAACACAGAAAGTGTGATAAGAGACTTAGGGACACAGGTGGACAGTGGTCTCACCTTCGATAACCACATCGCCACAACAGTCAGGAAATCCTTCTATGTGGCACACCTCATCACGAAGGGCTTTTCATCCAGAAAAAAGGAGGTCATTGTCCCACTGTACTCATCCCTCATTAGACCCATTATAGAATACAACGCCCCATTTGGTATGTACCTCTCAAGACATCTGCAACAACTGGAAAGGTCTCAGAAATACCTCACTAAAAGAATCACAGACCTAAAGCAGATGCCCTACGCTGACCGCCTTAAAAACTCCAGCTATACTCTGTCGCATATCGTCTACTCAGAGGTGATCTCTGCTTAA
This sequence comes from Protopterus annectens, assembly GCF_019279795.1. Taxonomy (NCBI): domain Eukaryota; kingdom Metazoa; phylum Chordata; order Ceratodontiformes; family Protopteridae; genus Protopterus; species Protopterus annectens. Next base: position 16,204,288 of record NC_056741.1, on the reverse strand, counting down.
CATACAAGGCCATGTCAAACCCAGAGCTGTTGGACATGCTACACTTAAAGAAATCCCAATCCCTCAGAGCTACACGCTCCAGGGATCTAAACCTTGTCATCACAATAAACAAAACATGCTGGAGGGATAGGTTCCTGACCCAGAGACTCCCCAGACTCTGGAATAGATTGCCCATACATGTAAAGCAGAGTGCCTCTTTGGACCTCTTCAAGAGGAACCTTAACGAGTGGATGGGAGAAAGGAAATTCACCCCAGGGATCACGTCAGTCGCCCTGCTAGACAGGGGTCCAGGAAAGTAAATAATGTGGGAAGAAACAGCCAGGGAATTGTTATGGCTAGGCTTGTATAGGCCCTAGGGCTGATAGCCTAGTACCAACCTATGAACCTATGAACCTATGAACCTATATATATATATATATATATATATATATATATATATACACACACATGGATTCACTTCAGAAGCTCAAAATACTGAAATCTCAAATTTCAGTATCTCGAACCCAAGAAGCGGAATCCACAAAACAACAAAAACTAAAAACCGCGAAATTCAAAACCTCGAATACTGGAAGTTTTGAATTTCACAGTTTTACTACACACACACACACACACACACACACACACACACACACACACACACACACACACACACACACACACACACATACATGCACACACACACACATACACACCATCCACCACACAAAAACACTCTACTACATGAAAGCAGGGGGGGCAAGCCCTCCTGCACCTCCCATGTGGGGAGCTGCACCCCCCCACCTCCCCTACTTAAATATTCTCACTCCGAGGTCGCACTACATACAAACACACACAAAACCCCACCACACAAGCTACTTTCTCTTCGCACACACACATCACAGCAACAAAACACACTGACACACACTACAGCCCCTACCCAAACCCCTTAACACACACACACACACACACACACACACACACACACACACACACACACACACACACACACACACACACACACACACACACACACACTTACCTGACTACATAACCATAGCGGAACTTTAAAAGCGCAAAATTCAAAACCTCTGGTATTCGAGGTTTTGAATTTCGCTCTTCTAAACTTTCGCTATTATGTGGATTCGGCTTCTTGGGCTCGAAATACTGAAATTCGAGATTTCAGTATTTCGAGCTTCTGAACGGAACCCATATCTATATATATATATAGAGAGAGAGAGAGAGAGAGAGAAAGAGAGAGGGAGATACAAACATGAGACAGAGTTTTCCCAAATTTGGAGGCAAAGAGTTTCAATGTTACTTGCATCTGTTTTTGACTGTTACTAGTTCCTAGGAATCTGCTGTGATTAGTTTCCAAAACAGGGAAAAGATTGCTGTAAGCCTGGGAGAATGGCCAGAGCAGGAAGGGGAGCTGGATGAAGAGGAGGATCATGCATTTTTCTTGGTTTGTGAAAAAAGTTTGTATCTCTTTGCCACTTTTTTTTTTCTTTTAACTGGTGTTTTCTTGACATCTGTTGGGATTGATTAAAGGCCTTCCTTAAAAAAAAGGGCCCACGACTAGCTGGGTATTTCCTTTTAAACTTTGAGATAGGAGATCTGCTTGACTCATTGGATTGGCTTTTCTCCTCATCAGATTTTTAAGACCTGAGCTGAAGAACAAAATAACACTTCCTTGTCCAAGGGAGTGATAAGAATTTGGGCTTTTATATCTTCAAGAAGATTTTAAGACTTGAGCCACACATATCTGACCTTGTTGCAGCTGGTTGTGATACTGTATTGTAAGACCATTTTAAGGAATGCTTAGTTATTTGAGACTCAGAGGAAACCAAGTTGAGCAGAGAGGATTTTACCTTGGTGGAAGGTAACTCAACACTTAATTTGTTTATATCAGCAACTGTTGCCTGCAGAAATTAGGCCATATGAGCAGGACAACTGACAGCTTTAAAAGTTAGGGTAGTATATAAACATTTTTACCATACCTATCAAAAGTTCTTCTGTCCTTGTCTGATGGCATAGGTATATTAGTAGTTAACTGTTTGTGAGCAGTGTCTTTTGCTAAGGAAAGTACAGCTGGGTCTGTCAAAGGGATATGAAAGAGGAATTTGTGGGACTGAGGAATTTTGTAAAGCCTATCAGACTTTTTGGATACAGGAGGCTGAATGTGCGAAGCACAGGCAGCCCTGAAAGCATCCTACAATGCAGGAATAACAAGAGGGATGGCAACAGGTTTAGTGGTATCTATCTGAACGAACTTGAAGTACTGTTTTTGCATTTCAAAGATTTTTCTTTCTTTTCCAGTTTGAAGAATTCTTTCATTCTAGATATAGTGTCTGAAAAATAAATTTCCTATAGATGAGAATCTGAAGATAGATTTTCTTCGTACTCTGACTCTGAAGAGTCCAGAGATGACACCCTGGAAACTTAATCCAGCCCTATGTCTTCCACATCTGACTGAATCAGAAGAGAAAGGAGGTCTTTTCCTTTTTAAATTGAAAGAGGTTGGGGAACCAGAGGGATGAAAAGTCTTTTGGCAAAGCCGTACCATACCTCTTTTTTTTTTTTTTGTTAGAAGGGTTCATAAGAGGACAAAGATGCTTAGTTTTCTGAATTTTCTTACTCAATATCTCTCTAATGTTATAGTCCTAGTCGAATCAGACATCAAAATGTCTATGCCTGAATCTGGTATGCCTTCTCTCTCTCTCTCTCCAGTACTTACGGAATACCATCTGGCCCTTCTGAGATCGCTAAGCAGGGTTCTCCCTTTTCAGTAGTAGACATACATCTGGCCCTTGACGATAAGCTAGGCTCCCTACTCTTGGTGCCATTCACAGAAGCAACAAAGAGGTCATAAAAAAGTGGCAGATGGTCAAGGGATGCTATTAAGGCCAGAGTGGCATTGTCCAGTGGTGGCCACGGGGAGTCAGATAAAAGGCAAAGCCACTTCGAAAGCATCTTTTCCCATTTTTTCTTTTCTTAGGAGTCAAAGGATGACGTCTGAGGTATTCAAGCCACTATCCTCTGACATCCACATAAAGGCTTTTAGCAGTTAGTTTTCTTCAAAGAAAATATTAAGGCTACTCAACTGACTTCTTATGGTTTTGGGGGGTGTCACTGCAATAAAAATGTTTGAAAGTCAATTAATTTCTTTCCAAAAAAAAAAAAAAAAAAAACAATGAATGTGTCACACTTAACAAAATACTGAAAAACTGAGAGTATAAAATACTTGCTCCATGAAGAAATAATGGTAAAATAGATTAGCACCAACACTGAACTAACACATTTTGAGAGGTAATTTTTTTAAGAGCATTTATACAACATATACAGACATGCTATTTCAGCTCACATTTGTGCATTAGAGGTGGAGGGGAATAACATGGGCTTGCACATAGGAAAATATATTGAGTGGTATTCACGGGTTCCTATTACCTGATCAAACGTTTAGGTATTCGCTAACCTAAATGTTCGATCAGGTAATAAAGACGTGGTATTCACTCCCATAAATGATATAAATTACTGCCCAAATGACTTAAGTTTAATCAAAAGTTCTGACCTTCAGCAATATCATTTGAGGGGTTGTGCTGATAAACTTATTTGCCTCAATGGGAAGTTATGTGCAACATAACTGCTGTATGCTAATGACACTGTCTTGCTCAATGCAGTTAGTACAAAAATGGTCAGTTCTTCACAGGTAAACTGACTGAAGGACTACATTGGGGTTAATGCAGACACACAAATGTTCACCACTTTATCTCATAATAGCTAAAAGCATGAACTTCCTCATTTGTTGATCAGGTCTATGACTGCTCTTCTACAGGTTATGTATGCTTAAGGGGTCCTTTATCAGATACTTTATTGCACTTTTAAGGCCAGAAATACAGTTTCCAATTTCTTTACAGACCTTAATAAATGAATCATGATATAGGAGAGGCCTTTTTTTCTGTACTAATTTAAAGCAAAGAAAATTATCTTTAACTCATTCTAACTTCTCTCTTTCTCATCTGATGGTTACTAATCAAAGACAGGCACTTGACAAATGAAGTCTGTTAAGATAAAAGCTTAATGTCTTCAAACATCTGACTTATGGGAAAATAATTTTCTATACGCAAAGTTTCCTAGAAAAATAAACATGAAAAATGAATAGGAAGAACTTGACTATCACAATACGTCTTGTTAATACAACTTTTGTGAGGCAGATGTCACATACAAAAGTTAGGATTAACAGGTTGTTTAGCTAAATGTAGCATCACTAAATATCACTAATGTTTTAAAATACTTCTCCATTAGAAGACAAAGGACTCAATCCCAGCCACTGCTATTACACCTGCACACACGCAACAGGATAGCCAAAGGTTTTCGAGTGGCAAGAACTATCAGGATTTATATAAAGGACTCTAGCCAACCAGTGTTACAACATTTCAGGGTATGGGACCAGACATAGTCAAAGGGAGGAAAGTAGGCTGCTTACTTGTGATTTACTGCTAAAAAGCCCACGTGTTATAGATTATTGCCCAAAGGGCTCTCCTAAAGGCAGTCACTGAGTCAATATAGCTTTTATTGTTTTTAAATAAAAAGTAATTCTGAAGACAACAAAAACTTTAAGTCTAAAAATGCTGTGCATGTATGTAGACTAATTATAATTGGTAGGCAGTGTCCAGTCTCATCTGGGAACATTAACCCAAAGATTACATCTCAGACATGTGCCCCACACCCTGAGTGAGGCAAGTAGGATTGCCTTGATATTCCTCCCCACTAATGTGTCAGTACCTGGGATGCAAATTAAACGTGGGTTACCTGGGTTCAGTCAGTGCTGTCCTCTGTCTCAGAGAGATGGAGAATTGAAACAGAATGGAAATGCAATATTAATATACTGGGAGTGTTTCTGACTGTTTCAACAGAAAACAGTTTCCAATGGATACATCAATGAACAGAGGACTGACACAATTGCTTATTTCAACTTCAGTGGAAATAATTATGTCACTATAGGTACTTATTACTCAGAGATATGGAAAATAATTCCAGTCATTTCTATACACTAATACTACACTCATAACAGATGTCTGGGACTGAGTGATAAGAAGTGGGTTGTGCTCACTGCCTCATTGCAATGGATATCAGTGACGAAGTGAAAATAACCTCACATACAGAGAGAATAATTGTCATTTGCACTCTCTGGACATTAGACATATTGTTTCGTATCAGCAAATTCTTCCCAGCTACAGTAATTTGAACTATTTGATATGAAAACACTTTCATATCTGCTGTATTTTAAATTTGTCCACATAGCACACACACACGATGACAAAATGCGGAGACTGCGAATAATATAGGTTCATGAAAGAAACAACTACTCTAAAGTTACACCTTGTACAGGTAATTCTAACAACTACACTAAAGGGGTGGTGTACATTGCAAGGTTTTTGTCATGTAAAAGTGTTTATGTTAAAAAAAATTAAATGGAGTTAAGACATAAAATATCTACAGTAATTTTTTTTTTGCATTAGAAAAGATTCCACCCACTTGTTTGCAGGGGTAGTTGGGAAACTAAGACAGAGTACAAGGGAATTATATATTGACAATTAGTTCTGAATGCATCAGTTGTTCCAGGAGTTAACAATACAATATATATATTAACAGTGTTTTGCAGATGTGGGCAGTAAAATTGTGATCTTTTTTAAGAAGAAAGCCTTTTTTAATATAAAAAGTTTCTGTCTGTTAATATTATATTATACTATATTATATTATATTTTATTGCAGTAATGTAAGATGAGCTTGATTTATTAAAGAGTTCTTGGTTCCTACTTCTGGATTCTGCTTGGTGTTTTTAAGTGAGTGTTTGTGCAGTTTTGTACCTCTGCTTTGTCGTTCTCAGTACGGGCAATAGTCATAGTGTTGTGCTTGTTTTTATTGTTCATGCTAGACTGTATCTCCTACACCCTCTCCCATTTTATTATTTCAACTCTGAAGTCTCATTCTGTCAGCCCAGTGTCAAAGTGACTCTCAGAATAAGGTCAATCCCCCAGCACTTCATATATTTCACACTATGATGTGAAAGTATGCATATTCCCATAAAATGCCCTCAAATTACAAACCCATACAAACCTAGAGATAGCTCTTTGCCCAGGCACGGCTAGAATTACAGAAATGAAAAGAAAATAAGTCAGAACTAAGTAAATTAGAAGCATGTTACAATAAGATTGCCAAACCTGCAACAGATTCCACACATTCAACTCGTCACTGCCAATGCCTCAAAAATCTTTTTTGGTTGGAACTATCTCATGTTATGAACTATAACCAATTAATAATGGCTCACAAAATAATGCACAATCCTGACAATGTACCTTCCCTAAAAAATCTTCTACAACCCTACTGTAACATTTGTACTCTTCGATCATCTAACAAAGACTTATAGGTTCATAGGTTCATAGGTAGGTACTAGGCTATCGGCCCAAGGGCCTATATAAGCCTAGCCAACAAGGTTCCCTGGCTTATGCCACCCAAGAAAGTTATTTTCCTGTGCCATTGTAGAGCAGAGACACAGAAGTGATCCCCGGGATGTATTTCCTATTTCCCATCCACTCATCAAGATTTTTCTTGAAGAGTGCTAATGAAGAACTTTGCTTGACATAGATGGGTAGCCTGTTCCAGAGTATGGGAAGTCTCTGGGACAGGAATCTATTCCTCCAGCATGTCCTGTTTATTGTGGTGACAAGGTTTAGGTCCCTAGAGCATGTAGCTCGGAGGGATTGACATTTCTTTAGGTGTAGCATGTCCAACAGCTCTGGGTTTGACATAGCTTTATATGTTAGGCAGATATCACCTCGGAGTAGGTGATATGCTATGGAGTAAAGCTGGAGTTTTTTGAGACGGTCGGTGTAGGGCATTTGTTTAAGGCCCGTAATCCTCTTTGTGAGGTACTTCTGTGGCCTTTCCAGCTGCTGCAGATGTCTTGTGAGGTACATTCCAAAAAGGGCGTTGTACTCTATAATGGGTCTAATGAGTTTCGAGTAGAGAAGAACAATGACCTCTTTGTTCCTGGATGAGAACCCTTTTATGATGAGGTATGCCACGTAGAAGGACTTCCTGACTACTGTGGCAATGTGACTACCAAAGGACAGACTACTGTCCACCTGGGTCCCAAGGTCTCTTATCACATATTCTGTGTTAAGTAGATTGCTGCCTATGTGGTAGTTCATGGGTACAGAGTTTTTACCAAAGGGGATTATACTGCACTTTTTGGCATTGAGCTTGAGGCCATGCCTCTGACACCAGGTGTCTGTCTCAGCAAGGCCCTTCTGTAGGATGTCCACATCATTTGGGCACTTGACTATGGCTTCTGTTTTGCAGTCATCTGCGAACTTCATTAGCCAGAGGCCTTCTGTGTTAGCCTGTACTTCAGAGAAGTAGATACCAAACAGGAGAGGTCCCAGGACGGAACCCTGTGGTACTCTACTTGTCACTGCTTTGAGGTCAGATTTGGAGTCTGCAACTTTTACAGTGTGGGTTCTGTCAGTGAGCCACTTGGCAACCCATCTTGTGACGTATGGATTTATACCTAGTTTAGTGAGTTTAGCTATAATTCCAGAATGGGGGATGGTGTCGAAAGCCTTGGTGAGGTCAAGATAGGCTGTGTGAACCACCTTATCGTCATCTACGGCTTTGGTGACTGCCTCAAAGAAGTCGATCAGGTTCAGGAGGCATGATCTGCCTTTCACAAACCCGAACTTTGTGGGATCCAGAGTTTGGAGGTTACCAATGTCTTTGTTAATGAGTTCCATGATGATACTTGCAGGCCAGGCTCGTCAGGCTAATAGGTCGATAGTTCCCGGGATCAGTGGTGGCTCCCCCTTTGTGGAGTGGGATAACTATTGCTGTGCGCCATTCAGTGGGCACAAAGCCTGATGTGAGGCTATTATTGAACATGGTGCTTAAGTAGGGAGCCAGTTCATTCTGAAGTTCATGTAAAAAGCAGCCTGGGTTGTTGTCAAGTCCCATGGATGCTGTGTTTTTGGCATTAGAGAGTGCAGCTTTTACCTGCGTAGTTGTGATTACAGGGACTCTGCATTCTTCCTGTATAGATATGGGCTCTTTAGGGGGTGGGGGGGGTAAAGTTAGCACTGAACCTATCTGCCAGGATGTTGGCGATATCAGTTGGTTCTGTAATTTTCGTGCCATTGTGCTGTAACTCAGAGCAGATCTGGGTGTTGCCATCGAGTTTCTTGACATAGCTAGAGAATGCTTTGTGGTTGACCTTAGAATTAGTGGCAATTTTGTTTTCGTAGCTAGCTTTGGAGGATCTTATAAGGGATCTCAGCTTCTTACTGAGGCTGACCAGGGAGTTCCTACACTCATGGGATTTTACTCTCTTTTGCAACAGTTTCTTCCTTCTGTTGTACAGTTTGTTTATGGCAGGGGACCGCCAGATTGGCTTCCTTTTTTTGGAGGATAGCATCTTGGTTCTGTTTGGGATAGCACGATCCATGCATTCGTGTAAGTGCTTATAGAGTGCATTTGTGTAGGATTCAGCAGTCATAACTGTATTGTCCATCTGCATGGATGTTATGAAGTTCACCACTTCTGTCTTAAGAAGCATGAAGTTGGCTTTGGAGAAATTTTTTACTGTGGTTTCCTTAATGGGGGGTGGGGGCGGGATGTGGATATCAAGGGTGATTAGTTTATGGTCATATCGAACCAACGAGGAGTTGACTTCAGGTGTGGAACACCGGTCACTCATGTTGGTAATGACTAGGTCTAGGATATTTTTGCCCCTGGTGGGGGTGTAGATAAGTTGATCCAGTGCATTGGAGTTCATGAATTCCAGAAAGCGTTGAGCTAAGGAGTTGATACACGAGTAGTTTTCCCAGTTAGTGGTGGGGTAGTTGAAGTCGCCCATTATTAGGGTGTTTGGTTGAACCCTAATATTTTCCAGTACATCAAGAAAAGAGGAGTGGGAATCCTGGGGCATGGTGGTTGATCTGTAGCAAGCTACAATTTGGATTGCAGTTTTGCCCAGTTAGTTGCACTTGGATAACCTTGGATGCATTATGCTGAGCAACTAGCCTGGAGGTGTGGATATCCTTAATGAATATGGACACACCTCTGCCTTTGGTGTTTTGGTCCAGGTTACATGGCTGAAAAGTGTGGTATGAGTTATAGCCTGGTAGTGCAGGGGTGCTCTCTGGAACCTTGAACCAGGTCTCAGTCACTGCACAGATATCAATGTTCTCCATTTTAAGGAGTGCCTTGTGTGAGCGCATTTTGAGATTTAGACTTCTAGCATTGAGTAGCATTACCCTCAGTTTTTGCTTGCCTGTTCCTGCTACAGTGGTGAATTTGTCATTTGAACCTTGCCTAAAAAAGGCACTATAGGGGCAGCAAGAGCCTTAACCAGTATCCGGAATCCCAGGGGTGACAGGTGCAGGCCATCTGTGGCAAAGCATCGTGGACTGTCGACCATGTCATCCCAAGCAGACAGATACTGGATCCCCTTAGAATGACATCAGAAGGTTAGCCAATTGAAGTCATTTTGTCTTGTACTTACTCCAAGTAACCAAAGTTTCCAATACAGCAGGCGACTCTCTTTACTCTAACTTTGTTGCTATAAATTGGAATACCCTTCCACATAGTATTAGATTCATAAGCAATCTTAATCATTTCAAAATATCTCTCAAAAGACACTTATTTGAATCCCGGCTTTGCACATATAACACTCCAGGTTAATTATTAACTTAGCATTACTTATACAACTTGGCTGTACATACTAACTCAGCTAACATCCCTTCTAACAACACTACTTCTCTATAAGTAGTTACATTCCTAGCTGCAACTCTCACCACAGAAGTATTACTAGTTATGCACTACTTTGCCTAAGTGACTCTCCCTATTTAATTTCCCAACTAATGTTATCTTCCTTAACATATATTCAACCATATATTTGTCTATATTCAAGTGTTTTAAGTTTATGTATATATTTTTGTTTTTAAATTTTTTATCCTGTAAATTTGTTAACACTCATTTTTTGTCTATAATTTCTATTACTTGATATGCTGAGTTTGTATGTAAGCTTAAGCTGGAGCTTTTCTCCCCAGGCCTCCTTTGAAAATGGGCACTGTCCTAGTCAGACCACCCCAGTAAACAAATGTAAAATAAATAAATAAATAAAAATATTAGCTCCTATTTGAGACTTGAACCTAGAACACTGTGCCCCGCTAGCATCACTGCCCCTAGCCCAACAAGAGCATCTGGACAGATAGATGTTGAATTTAACTTTACAAGCTCTGTCCTTTCAGCCAGGACCCCCATGAATGATAATCAAGGTCAAATACAAAGAAAACCCTCTGCCCAGGCACTATAAGAATGAAGAGAAAGGACAACACTTACTCCCATCTGGGACTCAAACCCAAGACCCCTGGCATACTGCATAGGTGTCACTGCAACTGGACAACAAGAACCTTTAGACATAGCAGTGTTGAGTTTTCCTTTAAGAGACTTATCCTTTCAGTCTAGAAACTCTCAACATAGCAATCAAGTCAAATTACACTCCCATACATGTATACAGAGAAAGCCCTCTGTCCAGGCAGCTAGAATTATAGAAATTAAATGATAATATTAGTTCCCAAATGGTAGTCAAACCGAAAATCCCCAGTATACCACACCGGCATCACTGTCACTGAACCAGTAATAGGCTTTAGACAGCTAGGTAGCAGTTCATGGTTCGAGTCCTGGATAGGACATTAGTCTATTTCAGCATGAACATTTAAAGGTGATTTAGAGGATCGCCTGTCACGTAGCTTCTGTATGTGGGAGGAAACCAAAGCCCACAGCAAAAGCCTGTGCAGACATAGGCAGGACATGGAGACTGTAGAGAAAAAACTCCAGACAGGAAGTGAGCCAGCAAAGCAAGTGCTGTGCAGCAACAACATTAAATGCTGTACCACCGTACCGCCTTTATTCTGAAAGTTGTGGTTTAAAATATTATATATTGTCAAGGTTATACACCACATAATTGATGTTTTATGAATATTTGTAGTAATGATGTTTCAGTATTTTATACTCCCAGAATGAAGGCACTTTTGTGGCTGCTTTTCTTGTGAATACATTTATTGAAAAGGATCCTATCTTTATCTAAATGTGTTTTGATCTGGTGTAGGAGGGCAGTGTATGGAAATCCCCTACAATTACACAGTGACTAAAATCCCCTTAAAAAAATTTTTACATCTGAAAAATGGCAGTGACTGTATTCATTTCCTGTGTGGCTCTGAAAGTATACAGGACTGATTCGCATACAGGCCTTGCCTAATTAGAACAAGTCTGAAAGTAAAAATACAAATAGATTCTGTCAGAGCAAATCACATTTCCTTGAATAAAGTGTGAGGACAGTTCCAGGCTGAGATGGCTATTTTACAACGAACCCCCATTAATATTCAAAAAACATGCACACTGATTGGTCAGCGTGCACGTTGTAAATCAGAGTTATAGTAATGGAAAAAGGTCCAGTCGCCCGGACTTTTTCCATTACTATAACTCTTTTTTTTTTTTTTTTACAGCAACGGAGAACGCAAGATCTCCATTGCCTCACACTGTCTCACTATGTTAAACTTGTTTAACATAGCAAGACAGCATTAAAAAAAGCAACGGACATTCTCCATTGCTTTTTTTAATGCTGTCTCACTATGTAACTCATTTAACATAGCGAGAGAGTTTGTAAAAAGCAATGGAGATCTTGCTTTCTCCGTTGCTTTTTACAAACTGTTTCGCTATGTTAAATGGGTTTAACATAGCGAGACAGCTTTAAAAAAAGCAACGGCTCTGTTGCTTTTTTTAAAGCTGTCTCGCTATGTTAAACCCATTTAACATAGCGAAACAGTTTCTTTTTGCAAACTGTTTCGCTATGTTAAATGGGTTTAACATAGCGAGACAGCTTTAAAAAAAGCAACGGCTTCGTTGCTTTTTTTAAAGCTGTCTCGCTATGTTAAACCCATTTAACATAGCAAAACAGTTTGTAAAAAGCAATGGAGATCTTGCTTTCCCGGTTTTGCCCACAACTCTGATGTACTGCGTAGGCATACGCATGCGCAGTACATCAGAACTGCCGCAGAATACCAGACAGCTGCGGAAGGGCAGCAAGGAGGCATTATACAATGCCATTATTTAAAAAAATTAATTATTTTTTTTCTTAAATAATGTCATTGTATAATAGCAATAACCCACGCCTGGGTGTGGGTAATGCTGGATTTACCCATGGTTGGCTTTGTTTGGTCACTCGGGCTTCGCCCTTGTGACCAAACCACGCCAACCGTGGATAAATCCAGCATTACCCACACCCAGGCGTGAGTTATTGCTATAATATATCATTCTGCAGTCTCTCTTCCACATCATCTACTTAAGTATTCTCACTCAAAAAAAATCTCAGCTGTGAATCAAAGTATACAACATGGTCTTCTGTGCTCAAAATGGATGGTATAATTCTATGACCTGCTCAGAAACTGTACTAACAAAACAATGTTTTAGTCTTTTCAGACAAAAGAGTTATCTTAGAAGAGTTACCTTATCTCAATGTGACTTAGTTCATTTGGTCTTTCATGGTTTTAGAGACAAGCCTCTTCAGTACTACCAGACTACAAAAAATATGATCTGTACATTTTGGATCAAACTAATGCTAACATTGACTGTCTGCATTTATAGGTTCATAGGTGTTTACTAGGCTAATGACCACAAGGGCCTTTTTAAGCCTAGCCATGCAACCCAAATCTCTGAAAAGTTTTGGTACCATTGAAAAGTGTAAACAGGGTGCTTGGGAGATGAAATATTTACAAGCAGGGGCCTGGATTTACAGGTCGCCTGTGTCCACTAGAGACATAAGTGACAAGCCAGGGATAAATTTCCTGTTCCCCATTCAGTTATCCAAGTGGCACTTGAATTGAGTTAGGGAGGAACTCTGATTCACGTATATTGGGAGCCTGTTCCAGAGATGGGGTAGTCTCTGGGATACACACCTGTCTCTCAAGCAGGTTCTATTTATGTCACAGGCACGGATTAAGTCTTTAGAATGGTTACTTCTGATGCTGCTTGTTTTGTGGATATGCAAGAAGTACATCAGAATGGGGTCTAACAATGCTCTGTATGCCATGTACAGATCTGCCCTCAACAGCCTATAGAAAACAGAATACAAGGATAGGGCCTTGAAGCAGTCTGCATAGGAACCCTGTATTCTTGTAGTGAGGAACCTCTGTGGGCATTCCATTTGTTGGACATGCCTGGTTAGCAAAGGGAACATTGTACTCAATGATAGGTTTAATGAATGCCGAATACAGTGGAACAATGACTTTCTTGGACCTAGATGCTATAACTTTGTTTATAAGTTACGCAACATAGGTTCATAGGTGTGTACTAGGCTAATAGCCCTGGAGCCTTTACAAGCCTAGCCCATAGAAGTGCCTTGGCATCGTGCCACCTGATATTAGTTCCCAGTGTCTCTATCAAGTAGAGCCACTAGAGTGATCCCCGGGGTGAACTTTCTATTTCCTATCCACTCATCAAGATTTATCTTGAAGAGGGCCAATGAGGTGCTCTGTTTGACATGTATGACAAGTCTATTCCAGAGCATGGGCAGTCTCTGGGTTATGAACCTGTCTCTCCAGCATGTTCTGTTGATTGTGGTAATGAGGTTGAGGTCTTTGGAGCATGTGGTGTGGAGGGATTGGGATTTCTTTAGATGTAGCAAGTATAACAGAGCTGGGTCAGATATGGCTTTGTAAGTCAAGCAGAGATTGAATGATTTCTTCACTTCATTGCTGTAGACACGTGATGGTCAAAGGTTAGATTACTGTCTATATATGTTCCTAAGTCCCTGACTACTGGGTCAACTCTAAGAGGTGTGTTGTCAATATGATAGTTACCAGGGGTGGATGATTTCCCAAAGGATACTATTATGCATTTCTTTGCATTTAGTTTTAGTCCATGGCTCTGTTACCAGTTATTTGTTTGTCAGTACTTCCTGGAGAACATTTGGGTTAGTGTGGAATTCAATGACAGCTCCTAATTTGCAATCGTCAGGAAATTTAGTAAGTCAGAGACCATTGACATTGGTCTTGACTTCGGAGAAGTAAATGCCATATAGGGGTAGTCCAAGGACCAATCCCTGAGGGACTCAACTTTGACTGGCCTCTTTGTGGTGGACTCCCCATCTCTAACTTTCTAGGTCCTGTCTGTAAGCCAGTTGGCTATCCAGTGGGTGACATACAGGTTTATACCTAACCTCTTGAGTTTGTCAACAATGCCCGAGTGGGGTATTGTATCATATGCCTTTACCAGGTCAAGGTAGGCAGTGTGAACCACTTTGCCATCATCCATTGCTTTGGTGACCTTCTCAAAGAAGTCCAACAAGTTGAGTAGGCATGACCTGCTCTTGATGAAACCAAACTGGGTTGTGTCCAGTGTCTGGAGGTTTATTATATCATTATTGATCATTTCCAGGATAATTCTTTCCATGGCTTTGCATACAAGACTACTGAGACTTATGGGTTCCTAGTTTCCAGGTTCTGTAGATGGACAGCCTTTGTGCAGAGAGATGACTGTTGCTGTTCTCCATTCATTAGGCACAAAGCCTGTTTGGTGGCCACAGTTAAATAGCAATTCCATAGGGGCTGATAGGTCCTGTTTAATGCTGTTTAGAAGGCATCCTAGGCTATTGTCTGGGTCCAATGATGCAGCGATCTTGGCCTTAGAGGGAGCATTAAGGACCTGTTCCCTATTGATTGCAGGGGGAGTTTTATTTGATGGCATTGCCTGAGGGAAGGTTCAGGGAGAGAAAGGGGTAAAGTTGGAGCTGAATTTGTCCACCAGTAGGTTTACTATATCTTCTGGCTCAGTATAGTTGGATCCATTTAAAATGAGTTCTGCACACAATTGTGTATTGCCTTTGAGGTTGTGGGCATAGCTAAAGAATTTCTTCTGGTTTCCCTTTTCCCGGGAAGCCAAATTTACCTCAAATTTGGCTTTTGTCGACTTTATTTGTCCTCTAAATTGTTTATTTAGTTTGATGACAGTGCTTTTATCCTGCTGGGTGCTGCACCTCCTAATTTTTGCCATGATTTTCTTCCTTCTGTTATACAGCCTATTGATTTTGTGATTCCACCAGGGTGGTTTGTTTTTTGGAGTTAGTTCCGTACTTCTTCCTGGTAGATGCAGCTACCTCCATGCAGCTATTAACATGCTTGTATAGGGTTTCTGTGAACAGTTCTGCATAGGCAGCGGTGTTCTCAAGGTTTATAGAAACTTGAAATGTTGCCAGGTTATCACTTATTTATTTTATTTGGCATTTGTTTACTGGGAAAGTCTGGCTGGGTCATGAGGTACCCATTTTCAGTGGAGGCTCGGGGAGAAAAGCTCCAGACACATATAGTTAACAGAACGAGAAACTAGACAGACATAATAAAGTCATAACATTCAAGCACAAATATGAAAACAACATATTAGTTTGTCAGAATGAGAACTTAATAGACAAAATAAAGTCCTCACATTCAAGCACAAAATTTGAAGAAACTACACATTAGTGTGTTAGAATAAAAAGTTAATAGACAGAATAAAGTCATAGTGTACAAGCATAAATTATATGGAAAGCCCAATAATGGGAAGATCGAGCATTATTTACATAACAGATGATTATCATAACGATTATTAATGTACTAGAGGTTATGAAATATGGCAACAGATTATATTGGTAAAGGTGTAGGATATTATGTGTCGAAAAGAGTAAGGTGTGATAGAGGGGGTAGTAGGAATAGATGTGGAAAAAGTATGACTATAACCTCAGGGAGTATGTGTAGAGGGAGGGAGGGTAGTGTAAGTTAGTAGTGATGACAGAAAGAGAGTAGAGGTAGAAAAAGGTATAAAACAGTACCTCAGCCTGGGCCCCTAAAAGAGCCAATCCAAGCTTTGTTGAAGTATTCTTTTATAGAGGTTTTGAAGGAGTGCAGGTTAGTAGCAGTTTTGATAGTTAAAGGGAGTTCCATAGTTTTGTCATAGAGCAGGTGTAAAGGCTTTAGCCTGGGGTTTTGATAGGTTTATAAGTTGAGAGGAGACTTAATAGTAGGAAGTTTGCCTTAAAGTAGTCCCTGAATATTCCAGGGTTAGCTGGGGGTCCAGATTTTATTTTTATTTCAAAGGAGACCATTTTGTGATCTGACCTTGCCAGGGAAGCCATTACAGTAGGGGGTGGGCAGCACTCTCCCTATTAGTGAGGATCAGATCCAGTATGGTTGAACCCCTGGTTTGACTATTGTCAGTCTGGTCCAGGGAGTTTGTGTTTACAAAATCCAGGAATCTCTGTGCCTGTACTTTTGGTGTCATAGAATCATAGGGAGTTACTAGGCTATCGGCCCTGAGGCCCTTATAAGCCTTGCTAAGAGTTTAGCCCATGTTTAGACAAGTCAGCACCTGATGCCCCTGTCCAGCAGGGACACAGGTGGAATCCCAGGGATGTATTTTCTGTTTCCCATCCAGTTATCCAGGTTGCACTTAAAAAAAGGGGTAAAGAGTTACTCTGCTTGACGTCAAGACATACCTCTCAACTGTACAGATTTTTGCAGAATGTCCAGATTTTTGCCAGAAAATGGAAGCAACATGGTGGTCAAAAGTCAGGTTGCTATCAAGCTGGGTGCCCAAATCCCTCATGACTGATTGCGTGCTTAGGATGTTGTTATTAATGTAATAATTTGTGGGGATGTCACTCTCCTCAAAGTGGATGATGATGCATTTTTTAGTATTCAGGTTGAGGCCATGTTTCTGGCACCAGTCATTTGTTTGGGTGAGACCCTCTTGGAGGATGTCCACATCACTAGGAGAACTGATGACAGCGCCCAGCTTACAGTCATCTGCAGACTTGGTCAGCCATAGCCCACTTGTTTTGGCCTGCTCCTCACAAAAGTATATTTCAAATAACAGAGGCCCTAAAACCAAACCATGGGGTACACCGCTCGTTGCGGGTCTACTGTCATATAGGAATCCCAACTAATAGTGGGGTAATTAAAGTTGCCTATGAATATGGTATTGGGCTGGATGGTGAGTGTTTCCAATAAGTGTAAATATGTGATATGGGTTTCCTGGGTCATAGAGGGAGATCTATAGGTTGCTAGGAAGTGGTATTGGATTTTGCCTATGGTGATTTTTAAGTGGAGTAGCTCAAGTGAAATGTCCTGTTTGACCAGCCTTGTGGTATATTTTTTATGTAAAATCAAGACACCTCCACCTTTATTCCCTTCTGAGTAGCAGCTGGACTAAATGTGTGAAAGACATTGTAGCTTTGCACTACTGGTGTGCTCTCAGTGGCTTTAAACCATGTCTCAGTGACCACACAGACTTCAGCATTCTCTAGAGTGAAAACAGCTTCTAGGGAGTGGAGTTTTTTGTTTAGTCTCCTAGCAATGAACAGTAATACCTTTAGATTTTCTTAGTTTTGATTTGCCATGTCAGAAATACTTTCAGTATGGCATTGCCTAAAAAGGCACTATGGCTAAAGCCAATGTTTTAGCTAGTATTTGAAAGCCGAGAGGGGAGAAGTGCAAACCACCCCTGGAAAAGCAGCATGATCTGTTGACCATCTCCTTCCATGCTGAGAAATATTGCACCCCCTTAGAATGACACCAGAAACTAAGCAAATTATTATTTTTTTTTTTACTCAGAATTTTTTTTATTTTGATTATTAGTCAAAAATAATAAATACTTTTACAATGTATAATCATAATAACTATAGAGTTAAACTATGTACATATTTACATACAGCCTGACATGACTAAATGAATGATAGCAAATTAAACAAAATAAAGATATTTAATTTAAGAATGATTTCTTTAAGAAGAGATTAGATCCATTTGTACAGTATCAACCAATGACAAAACTTTTCTCCAAGGATTATTAGTTAATGGCATTGGAAACAATCTTAATTATTTGGTTTTAACTTCCATCAACACCGTCTTCTTTAATAAGCATAGAAATTCTTCTCTTCCGGGTACTATGGTAGACTTTCACCTCTTTGTTATGCATTTCATAGCTATAACTAATATTGTCCATAAAACATAAAGATTAGTTCTTTTTTGATAAACCTCTTCAGATATATTCAATAAAATTAAAGCTTTGGTAAAGACAAATTTATCTATGTAAATAGCCTGTAAGAAGTTATTAATATTTTCCCAAAAGGGTTTAATTTTTTTACATTCATAAAAATGATGAGACCAGTCAGCTTTAACAATCTGTTGACATCTCCAGCATACTCCATTACAAGAAGAATTGAATTTTGAAATTGTATCAGGAGTCAAGAAGGATCTATGTAGGAATTTCCAGGTAAATATTCTCCAATACTGAGAAATGGAGGTTAATTTTACTGAAAGTAGTATATTTTTTTCTTATTTTCTGGGGTTAGTTGAATCGAATATCATCTAGTAATAAATTGCCAATATGTTGTTGTAGGTGCTGTTTTGTAGTTTGTTATTAAGTTGTATAAGTAAGAAGTTCCATTCTTCATATTTTCATTATTATAAATAATTTCAAACAATCTACTTATAAACTTAGGTGAAGATGAGTATGACAAATTATTTAATACTCTACATAGATCCTTGGAGAATGTCAATATATTCTGAAGCATTAACCTTTCATTAGAGTTTAATTCATAAATTGACATCATATATTGTATATCCAGAACTTTTTGATTTTTTATACAATGGAGCCAACAAATTAGTTTTTTTTCTGTTCCCATTGCATAAATACTTCTTTATGAATTCTATCTGGAAAATGTTTTGTAATGCTGAAGGGGATTAATGTCGGAAACGAGATCTTTAATTCCATGTTCATATTTATAAACTTTCTAAAATGATCGTATAAATGATTTATTACAAATGTCTTTGTTGGTTTAGATATATTGTATTGTAGATTTATACACAATAAATACCATAGTATATTATTCATATCTATAATAGTAATATTTTTAGTAAGTTTATTTTCATTTAATAGAATCATTGTATGTAATTTTTTTCCCAGTTGGATGTGTAATTAGGGTTAATCCATTCAATCACAGTTTTGAATAATGTAGCATTTATATATGATTCAATGTCTGGGAAATGTATTCCTCCCTGATCCCATTGTCTTATATGATGTGCATAAGAAATTCTGTTTCTTTTAGGGTACCATAAGAATCTTAGTAGTGTTGATGTTATTTTCTTAAGATAAGATTTCTCTGGAATTAACAAAATAGCTTGGACTATATATAACATTTTAGGGAGAAGAACCATTTTAATCAATTGAAGTCTGTCTTCAAAGACTAGAAACAGATTATTATATTTATTTACTAGATAATCTATTATGTCAATAATCCTTTTATAATTATTTTGTATTATATCTTGTATATTATCATATAGATCTATCCCTTGGTATTTTATTTTTGTAGCTTGCATTCCTATGATACTATTCTTATCTACTTGTATGTCCTTTTTTATTTAATAATAGATATTTAGACTTTTGATTATTACAGCAAAGTCCTGAAATCTTATAAAATTTCTCTAATAGAATATCTAGTTCATCTAAGGCCTCTTTTGAGTTCAATAGAGCGAGAAGTACATCATCAGCAAATAGCATGACCTTAGAGTTATATTGGTCGAATATATTTAGTCCTTTTATCTTTGGATTGTTTTGTATTAGTATAGCCAATAATTTGATAGCCAGTGCAAATAAAATGGGTGACATTGGGCATCCCTGTTTAGTACCTTTCATAATTTGTATAGGTTCTGAAGTAAAGGGTCCTAATTTGACATAGGCTAAATTATTTTTGTATACTTTTGTAATAAATGTGATAAAGGAAATCGGGAATTAATAAGCTTTAAGAATTTTAATTAGATAGTCCCAATTTAGGGAATCAAATGCTTTTTCAATATCCAGTCCTATTATCAAGGCTTCTATATTTTCTTTATTTAGATAATCTATTAAATTCAATATTCTTTTAATGTTATCATGTGTATGTCTATTCTGAATAAATCCAGTCTGGTCATCGTTAATGATTTCATTTAATTGATTTTTTATTCTATTTACCAGGCTGGACATAAAAAATTTATAATCATTATTTAGTAGTGGAATTGGCCTATATGAGCTGCAAAGGCTAGCATCCTTGTTTTCCTTTAAAATAGGTATAATTAGAGAGTATTTCCATGAAGGGGGAATAATTGCATGGGTTTGAATCTCAATTAATGTCTTATGTAGCAAGGTGATTATATTTTTGGGAAATAATTTGTAAATTTCTGAAATTAAACAATCCATTCCAGGAGAATTACCAGATTTACTATCTTTAATTTTATCTGCAACTTCTTTGAGTGCAATAGTTTTTTGTAAATTTCTTTGTAAACTATCAGGTATTGATTTAATATTAGAGACCATATTTCCTAACAAGGAATGGTCAATTGTATTATATGTATCTTTATAATGATTACTGTATTAAGATTTGAATGCATCTAATATATCTCCTATTTCCAAGACCTTCTTATGTCTTTCTTCGTGTAGAATATTAACAATAGAATTGGATTTGGATTGCATTTTGACTTAAACAGATAAGTTATGTAGGTGTTTTGGAGAAGTAGCATAAGCGTTTATTTTTAATCTTCCTATGGCTAAATTAGTTTTATGACTTAAGATATCAATATATCTTTTATTTAGTTCTTCTATTTCCTTCTTGTTCTCAATTGTATTCGAGTGATTGTTTGATTTATATAATGTGAGTTTCCTTTGTAATACTTGTAGTTCAGATTCCCATTCTTTGAGTTTATTTTTATACCAGCCGATCGCTTTCCCATAAATATAAACTTTTAATGAATCCCATACCATTACTGTATTTACGTCCGAATTATAGTTTATATCTAGATAGAAATTTAGTTCTTTCACTAACTATTGTTTAAATTCTTTAATTTTTGTAATGTATGAAGGTATTCTAGAAAGGAATGTTAGTGGTTTAAAATCTACTTGTACTTTAAGAACTAGTGAAGTGTGATCTGATAAAGGGCATGGGATTATTGAAAAAAAAGTAATTTTGGATTGAAGATTTTGTAATATAAAAAGTTTCTCTATTCTGGTTCAGGTACCAAACCTATAATCTTGATGAGAGAATGTCAAGGAGTTATTATCAATAACATTAAAGGTATCTATCAATTTTAATGACTCAGTCCATTTTTTTAGTATTTTTGCAGTAGCTGTTAAACGTGGAGATTCTTTGTTGGTAGTTTGAGAAGTGTCAGTTAGACAATTAAAATCGCCTCCTATTATTAGATTCCCTCTGGAAATGTTTATGATTTGGTCTAGATGTTTTTTAACTGTTCCTGTCCCAATACCAGGAAACCATTATAAGTTAGCTAATGTCTATAACCTATTATTCAACTTCAGTATGACTATAGCTATAAGCCCTTCATTATCAATATATTTATATACTATTTCAGGGTTTAGGGAATTATTCCTCCATAAGATTATTACTCCCCTTTTCTTAGATTTAAATTTAGAGCATGCTAAGGTCCTATAATCACTTGGATTCCAACTAAAATTATCATTCATTTTGAAATGAGTTTCCTGTAAAAAGATTAATTGGGGTTTATTTATCTTTAAATATCTTAGTAAGTTAGATTGTTTATTTGGATTATTTAATCCATTTATGTTTAAAGATAGTAATGTGATATCAATGTCAAGTTATTTTAAATAAGTATTTAAAATGTCAGTATATTTTCCTGAAACCATCTCCTCTACATATAATAAAAAGAAAAATATTAGTTTGTAAATATACATCTATCTCTGTGTAAGATGTTAACTTTAATATAATCAAATAGAATTAAGTCAGGCTTGATGAAAATAATTAATAACATAAAAATTAAAGAGAAAAATAAAATTAAACTAGTTTGTACATTAAAACTTGCCCACCATGGAATGAAATACATTCCTATTCCATCAGATAGGTGCATCTGGTGAACTATCCCACTAACTTCCTTTTTTCATTCATTAGAGCTCCAAATATACAATCTTAAATAGTATAGGAGTCTATTGAAATATTTTATATGATTTATCATTCAGCAACAAAAAGTAAATGTTTATATATATCAATATATACACACATATACATACACACATACCTACATATATATATATATATATATATATATATATATATATATATACACACACACACACACACACACACATATATATATATATATATATATATATATATATATATATATATATATATATACACACATACATACATAATTAGTAACTAATCAAATAAACATAACATCTGTAATAATGAATATTCAATTTTCTGAACTTGCTCGAATTACAAATTTCCAAGATATAAAGTAAATACTTAATTTCAACTCATTAGTTATTTAACACTTTTGTCAGACAAATTTGTAACATATAATAGCTATTACTGATGATTATCATATTCTAAATCAAACAGACAAACAATATGTATACTATTCTACATATTAAAAGGACTGATGGAATAATTTGTAACATATAATAGCTATTACTGATGATTATCATATTCTAAATCAAACAGACAAACAATATGTATATTATTCTACATATTAAAAGGACTGATGGAATAATCTATATCAAAATATTTAAATCTTGCTCTTATTATGTCAGCTGATATTAAAGTTGTGTGTAAAGTTTTCCCTAGAGATGTATATGTAGATGTATTCACACATTAATATAACAGAACACTTTTATATACAAGAGTTTCATGTGTTTCTAATAGACTAGATACTTAGATTTAATGTTTACTTCTACTAAAATGCTTCAAACATACTGTGTTAAGTTCCTGTACCTAAATAAATGTAAAATAATGAAAAAGCTGTTCGGCCCATTTTTGTTACTATAAGTGATCAGGCTTCTTAAAGAATACACATACTGGTGACCAATCACATCAACTCTCGTACATTGCTATAGCTACAATAAATATTCAATAGCTAAATATGTACATAACTGTATACATAGCTCGTGAGAGCTAGAGATTTTAAAAGCTTCTTTTTAACTTCTCGAGATTGATTTTCCCCGCTCAAACTGTTTCCTGAGAGAAAAAAATCTATGTTTTAAAACATTAACTCATTCCCTATCAGCTTTTATTTAAATAAGGCACGAACAGCACCTTCCGAGAGCTTCCACACCAGACACTACACACACCGTCTCACTCAAAAATCAACCAACAGTCACCTTAAGCACCTGGTTCCATTCAAACAGTGAAACTAAAGCCAAAAACACAATCACCTCTCTTTCACCTCGCCAAATAGGACATCTCTCTGATTTCACAGCAATGTTTCCTCATCAATAAAAAATAAAAAATAAAAACCTTTAGTAAACCTCACAGACTACATTTTGCTGAATGCTAGACTCACCTGTCCAATAATCCTCGAGGGGACTTCCTCCATAGCCCACAGCAAATCTTGTTAACCCAAAGGAATATAAAATATCAATCATACAAGCCAAACCAGAGATCTCCAGTCGATAGACAAACACCAACATGCTAGCTCGTCACTTCACTCCAACACAGCCAGGGCCAAGAACAAACTCCCCTCCACAACAAAAACACTCAAATTTCACCCAAGTTGGACAGAGAGTCCTCCGTTCTATTCCAGCAAGACAACAACATCTATATGACAGTTCGTTTCCACTCTAGAGCGGAAAGCCTTTGAACAACCAGATATCCAACAGCAATAACGTTCACAGGACATTACAACATCTATACACCATTACATCACCGCTAAGGGGAATCTCACCCAGTGTCTAGGTCACAACAAAGCAATGGGAGAATCTATCAATCATTAATAGTATTTAGGTTAAATATACTACATAACAAAATAAGCATGAAATAATAAATCAATTACCACATAACTATGAAATAATACTTTGCAAGTGAAGTACTATTAGACTAAAAACTAACTATAAGTATACTTATAATTAACAAATATTTATAGAGAGAAAAGGAAATCTAAATAAATAGATAAATAGGTAAATATCTATATATAAAGATAGATAACGAGGCATAAAGCAAGGTGAGAGGGATGACATTATTAGAAATGGATTGTTTAGATAAAATATAACTTAGATTTATGAATTTTATATGAGGTAATAGAAGCACATACCTTTTTCCTTTACTCTAGTATTACTTATATGTGTGAAAATAAATGTTATGTAACACGTTTAGTCCATTTAAAAGTCTTTTAATTATTAGGTATCAGTTGATACTTTGAAAGACTT